>NC_066559.1:10096700-10179200 GCF_024679095.1 Eriocheir sinensis
CTCTCTCTCTCTCTCTCTCTCTGTGTGTGTGTGTGTGTGTGTGTGTGTGTGTGTGTGTTTGGTAAGGGAAGATTGAAGCTCAGCTTTCAAGACTCCGCTGTGTTGTTGTTGGCGGCACACTGCTCTTGGGACTATCTCATCTTACACTTATTGTTCCGTTGCGTCAACCGGATCACGGCCGAAGGTTATTACACTAAAATGTTGCATTTCAACGAAGCCATAAGAGCAGGATCCCCGAAGGACTCCTCGAGGGACTCCTTTATGCCGATGTCAGGACTTCCGGTAACGTTGCTGTCCTTCATCTTCCACCTTTGATTAGATAGTTAGTGTAGCTTGTCACAAACAGCCTCGTAAGGACCAGCAGGTCTGCTGTTGTTTGTTCTTTCTTTGTGTTCTTCGTGTTGTCGTCGAAGTCCTGTGTCATCATACTCGTTGGTCCTGGCCTGTACGGAGTCGTACACGCGGAGCAGACGTCATGAGCAGGTCGTGCTGGCCCGCGTTGAAACAGAGCGTAGACCACTGAATGTTTTTCCTCATGCATATTTCAAAGAGCTTTCGTAAAGATTTGGGCTAGTAAAAATAAAGTAAAATTGTGCTACTCTTTATTTTCGCGTCGTAAATAGTAGTAGAATAGTTACATCATAATTAATTATTAATCCTGCATGAATTATATCTTCAGAAACGAAATAAATAAAGCTGTTGGAAGATCTAAAAAGGTAGGCGTTGGCGTTAGCGTTGACCGTGGAAGCGGGTCATTTATAATGAAACACGACGAACATGTGACAGAATGCAAGTCGTGTACTGCTTGCTTACATCTAGAGATCAAGGAAGAGTAACGTGCGTTCTGATGAAGGTGATAGAACTCAACACCGGGCTCGTCAGTCCGTCACCAAGGGAGGGCGGCGGAGACGAGGTGTTGGGGATAGCTGTGGAGGCCTAGCTCACTGGTCCACGCTCTCCATCTTCCACACCTTCACGTAGTCCACCTGCATGGCCGCGCCCTCGCTGATCTTTCCCTCGCCCTGCTCCCAGGTAGGCAGCCAGTTGTCTCGCTGTTAGCAGGAGAGAGCAGCGTTAACAAACTGATTTCCAACAGGCTATTCACAATAATAATTTATCCACGGTGAGAGGACGCAGAGGAAACTTTTATGCAAGGATGGCATTGAAAAACCCGCTCCCCAAAATACCGCCCCCCCCCAAAAAAAAAAAAAAAGTAACCGCTCTAAAAAAAAAACCCGACATTAAGTTTTTTTCTAAAATTGTTACAAGAGAAACTTTAGTATCAAAGCATAATAATAAAGGAGTTTTATATACATTGTCATTACAATTTTGAAACCAATTAAAATCTATGTAAAAAAACAGGTTTTCTTTTAATTTTGAGCTGAAGTTGGGGTCTTCGGTGCCTGTGTTCTGGTTGCTATTTTGATATACACATGGCTGGGAATAACCCTTTTTTTTTTTTTTTTTTTTTTTTCTTTTTTTTTTCAAACCCAACCTATCGGGTTTTCGTTTTTTTGTTTTTTTTCGAATTGTTATTTTTTTCGCTTATTTTTCATATTTACAACTAGATAAGTTAAAATAAGCAATTATAAAGTAATTTTGAGTGAAACAAAAGAACACTTTCTGTACAGCACAAATTAACACAGACCAGCCAGAAACAAGTGTCGGTTTTTCACACAACACTTTAAACCTTTTCTATTATTTTCACTCTAAATTACACTCCATATTCTCTTTCCGGGATATCGGATTTCCCAGACAAAATCTGGGGTTCCACAATTGACGGACACATGCCCAGTTTTGTTTGGTATTTCCTGCCGTATGCCTAACACAGTCCAGGCATCGAAAAATGTCCGGCCATACACCAGATTCTGTCCCCCGGTCAGTGTCCGCAACACCTGCTGTGCAGCATGAGTAGTATATACTGCTTGAGTGCCACAGGCAACTGAGGGGGATAATTGGGTGGGCTGGCCCAGCCCACCCAATTATCCCTCTCCTGCCTTACCCCAGCCCGGCTTGGGTAAGGACAGCGCGTGAGGGCTGCGGCGGTGTGGGGGGTGTAGTGGGTGCGGAAACGCTGTGTAAACAAACCGCTGCTCTACCAACGGCAGGATATTTGAAATGTCAACCATTCCTTAAAGAACTATTGCTAATATCATTGCAAGCAGTCGTCAGTCGCATACATCGTAACTTGAGAACTACCTGTAATAGTTTTGGCACACAGTTTTGAAAACTAAATTGGCAAACGCTGCATCGCCGCTGCCGACACTGCTGCGTCTGTTTACACGGATCAGCTGAGCAGCTGCTTGTAGTCATCATACAGTTTTTATTACCCACTTAATATTTTCATGATCTTATTCTTATAGAAAGAAAAGTTCATTGAAATATTTTACTTTTATAGCACCTGGAGTCGAAAAAGAATCGCGGACACTTGGTGACTGCCGTCGACGGCGTGCCCTTTTTGGACAAGTAATGAAAGTCTTCAATTAACTTCCTTTAGTTATTTTTCTTAAATGTGCTTCTTGAGTGCGCTGAACAGAGTGTGGTAAAGTTCGGGGCACGTACTGAACACTGGATATTGCCTGACCCAGCGTGACAAACGCCCGGGCACAGGCCGCAGACCCCGGACAGTAGTGATTCCTTCCCGGACTTCTCTGGCTCCTGGACACGTTCTTCCCCCTATTAGTCTAGGAAATTAGGGGTCCAGTGTTCTTTGTAATTGCTTCTTTCAACTGATTAACATTTACATATGGTGAGAAAAAAAGTAAAACAATCAAAACCCAATAAAACAAAAAAAAGACCCCCCCCAAAAAAAAAATATATATACTCCCCAAAAATTAGCTGGTTGTTTAAAAAAAAAAGTGTGTCCCCCCCCCCCCCCCTCCCCAGCTTTTGTGCTAAGAATTGCATTGAAAATCCTGTTCTTACGCAGAAAGAAGTTGTCTAAAAAAGGCATCAAATTTCGGTTTATCAGTCAATGAATGAGTTATGCACTGAGGGACGCTTTGATCGCCACCCTGCGATTTCATTACAGGAAGGGACTTCGAATAGGTCTCCATCCAGCCCACCTTCCCTACTAAATTCATACTTACCTACTTAATTCCGGGAGTAAGGAAAGTAAAAGCAAGGCTGTTGCTACTCACTGCGCTCCAGAAGTCGAGTAAGGCCTGGGGAGAGGTGTTTTCCCAAGGTTTGTTGGCGACGATGCCGTCAGGGAAGAAGCCTCCGGTGCCGCCCACAGCTAAGTTCATGATGATGTAGAACTGTACAAAGAAAAATGAAAAAGTGATTATTCAGTAGTAAATGCGTGCGTGTCCTTCAGTTCACAGCACTGCCTGAAGTGTATGTCTAATAATATTAAGTCATGCTATAGTTTTCCGTAGTATCATAATATATGATTTTTGCAGCTCTATAGAACACAAGGCCTTAAGGAGACTTCAAGAGTCTAGGTGGCCTACACATGACAACTCCTGAGAGTGGGTTATTCACCAAACTTCCTTCCCATTCATAAATACATATATAACTTTCATTAAAAATTTCAGTTGTTTTCATCAACTATAGACTTGCTCAGTTGTTCCACTAATCCACCGTCAACAAGTTCTGAACCTGAATTTATCGAACTTTACCTGTGTTCTTACATCTGCATTAATATGGATACTTCATCTTGTTGGAGTATATGTGGAACAATGTGTAGAAGTGGACAACTGGAGGAAATGGCCGGACAGTCAGAGATAAACGAGTAACAAGAAGAGTTAACAATGAAGATGCACAAGACGCGGACAACAGAGAACGCGACGAGAAACACGAACAATTGGATGGCACAGGAGACAAGGACAAGGGTAGACGAAAACATTTCACACGAAAACACATATTAAGTCTGTGCTTGCAGCGCCACATTTTCTGTCTCACCGGAGGAGAGTATGCGACCGTTTGAGCGGTGGCTTGCCACAGATACTCCCCCCCTAGTGACAAGAAAGGAGGAACGAGATCTTCCCTGGTGCGGGGGCGCTGTGGCACAGACGGTGTTGCGTTGGGGTGAGTAGTGTTGCGCGGTGAGTTGCGCTGTGTTGAGTTGAGGTGCACGGTGAGTTGCGCTGAGTTGAAGTGCGTTGAGGTGCGCGGTGAGTTGCACTATGTTGAGTTGAGTTGAGGTGCGCGGTGAGTTACGCTGAGTTGAGTTGCGTTGAGGTGCGCGGTGAGTTGCGCTGAGTTGAGTTGAGATGCGCGGTGAGTTGCGCCGAGTTGCGTTGAGGGGCATTTCGTTGAGTAGAGTTGTGTTGCGCGGTGAGCTGCACGGTGAGAACAACTATGGTGAGTCGAGCTGAGGTGAGTAGCGCAGTGAGAACAGCTACGGTGAGTCGAGCTGAGGTGAGTAGCGCAGTGAGGACAGCTACGGTGAGTCGAGCTGGAGTGATTAGCGCAGTGAGAACAGCTACGGTGAGTCGAGCTGGAGTGAGTAGCGCAGTGAGAACAGCTACGGTGAGTCGAGCTGGAGTGATTAGCGCAGTGAGAACAGCTACGGTGAGTCGAGCTGAGGTGAGTAGCGCAGTGAGGACAGCTACAGTGAGTCGAGCTGGAGTGATTAGCTCAGTGAGAACAGCTACGGTGAGTCGAGCTGGAGTGAGTAGCGCAGTGAGAACAGGTACGGTGAGTCGAGCTGGAGTGAGTAGCGCAGTGAGAACAGGTACGGTGAGTCGAGCTGGAGTGATTAGCGCAGTGAGAACAGCTACGGTGAGTCGAGCTGGAGTGAGTAGCGCAGTGAGAACAGGTACGGTGAGTCGAGCTGAGGGGAGTTGCGTGGTGGCTTGCTGCAATCTAAGTCGCCCTTGTTAATACCATCAACGTTTTATCGTGTTCAGGGGCGTACGCAGGAATTCTCTGATGGGGCAGGGCCAATCATGCTCTAAGTCCTATACATATATACTATTTTAATATTTTCCTTGGTGAACCAGAAGGCGCTAGCACACAGAGGTTCGCAGTATACCTGCAGCACCAGGTGTCTTTAGGTTTTGAAAGATACTAATTCTATTATAACGAATACGAGAGTGTGAACGGGATTATAACAGATTTCCAAGCCCTTCTTGTCCCCCCTCCCGGACGCCCAAGATCGTGTCATGTTTCTAGTAAATGCTTCGAGAATGTTTATCTTAACACGCAAAAGATAAAGACTGGAAAATGTTCTGTTAAGTCAGAAAATATTAAGTAAAGTATCGTTTCACAAGAGTATACTTGATGGTAGTGACGGAGACCAGCTTCGTGAATGTAAAGCAAGAATAGGGAAGATTTGTAACATCACGAAGTCTCCCTTAAAAAAAAAAGAAGAAGAAGAAGAAAATCCACATCCTACCTTCTGGTCGAAGGGCGCCATCTTCTCTCCTGCGGCCCACGGGTTGTCGTAGATGTTGCTGTCCATGCCTGAGAAGTCCCAGAAGCTGGTGCCGGGGTCGACGGTCATCTGCAGCACGTCGTCCAAATAGACCCTGACGGAGGGAAAGACAATAATTTCTTTGCACAGTTTCAAGTCCTTCCTTCCTCCCCCTTTCCTGCCGATTGCTCAGCACAATCTCAACTTCTCTTGTAACCAAAGAAGGCCCTCCAAAGCCTCCTCTCTACAGTGTATCCTGGAACGGTTGTTGCTTCCACATCTTTACCTTCTGTTTTCTGTCGCTTTGCCTCTCCTGTCTTTTCTCCTGGCCGCTGACCCCTCCTTGAGCCCTCTTAGTCCGTGCCTCAAGTGTTTCCTTGGTTTTGCTCCGAAGCCTCGTGCATCCTCTGACTGTAGTGACCCGCCCGACGCAGAAAGCCACCCAAAACCTCACTTGGCCGTGGGATACCCTATTGACCGAATGGGTAGAGCGCTGACCTCCCATCTATAGTCTATCGAATTTAACTTGAGCCGCGCTACTGCCACATCACTCCCCTCAGAGGAGCTCATACCCCCACACACACACCTCTCTTATTTACGTTATATATAGTATATTTTGCTTGGCTGTGCAGGACGCGAGAGTGACACCTGCGTAAGTCTTCCATGGTGACGGAAGGGTGAATGGTGCAGTCTGGCGCCTGTTGCCAAGGTCCCTCAGCCGGCAACGCCGCATGAGCCACGTTGCCAAGTGAAATGGAAGGTTTACAGAGTCGTTGCCTTTCCCTGAAATCCGAAGCCAATCATAACACCATGCAGTCGTATTATGAATATATATCTATATCTATATCTATCTATCTATCTATCTATCTATCTATCTATCTATCTATCTATCTATCTATATATATATATATATATATATATATATATATATATATATATATATATATATATATATATATATATATATATATATATATATATGTATTCCATAAATAGATAACGTACAGACTAATAGTAAGACGGATCGCCATGCGCAGGTCATCGCTAGACCTGTAATCAATGGGGGGTTCCCCGGGCCAAACCACAGGGCTCAAGTTAGAGTCGATAGACTATAGTTCGTCGCGGTTCGATATCCGGCTAACTTTGCCTTCCTGGGGTCTCTTTATCCTGGTCGCTGGCCCTCCCCTTGCCCTCGTGTTCCTTGCTTCTAAGGCTTTCTCATGTTTCCTTTTATTTCCTTTGTTTTTTCTTTCCTTTGTCCTGCTCCTCTACCCCGTACGTCCTCGTCCTCATCTTTTTTTTCTTCTTTTATTTGATGCCCGCTGCCCTTTATCTTGTTGTGTGTGTGTGTGTGTGTGTGTGTGTGTGTGTGTGTGTGTGTGTGTGTGTGTGTGTGTGTGCGCGCGCGCGTGTGTGTGACTTACTTGATGTCATTGCTGGTCCAGTCTACGCGCCAGACGTGGAAGGCATCAGCAAAGGAGCCGTCGGTGTTGCTGGAAATAGATACAGTTTTATGACCCTGGTGGTAGTTTGAACCGTCTTTTCTACCGTGAATGTGAAAAAACTCATGAAAACTTGATTCATCTCCGTGTCGGCCTTTGGAAATAGTTGATATGAGAGGCGGAGGTGCCTAAAAATACCGACCTACAAGCTCCCTAAAGCGCCGCACAGGGCAGCCACTTACTAGACGGAAGCGGTCATTTCGTAGAAGTTGAGAGGCCAGAAGGGTCCCCAGTGCAGGGTGGAGCCGGCCGCGAGGTTGCTCAGGTCCCCGAACTCATCATTGCCTGCATGGGACACACCGGGGAGTTAGCAAGTAGTGATGGGCTGAGGGAGACTATATTGTGTGCACGTCAATCAAAGACGGGTGAAGTGTCTCGCAAAAACGTTTGGGAACTAAGTGAAAGGGACGATGGCAAGGCAATATATATATATATATATATATATATATATATATATATATATATATATATATATATATATATAAATATATATATATATATATATATATATATATATATATATATATATACACACACACACACACAAGTGTGCATGTTGCTGATGGGTGAAACATGATGTCTGGAACCAAGCACAAGGAATGATGACGAGGCCAACTGTATAGAAGTGTGCAAGGTAATGATGGGTGAAACGTGATGCATACACGTCTGGGAGCTAAGAGAAAGGGACGATGATGAGGCAGACTATATAGAAGTGTTGGCGTTAATGTTGGGTGCCTCGTGATGCATACACGTCTGGGAATTAAGAGAAAGGGACGATGATGAGGCAGACTATATAGAAGTGTTGGCGTTAATGTTGGGTGCCTCGTGATGCATACACGTCTGGGAATTAAGAGAAAGGGACGATGATGAGGCAGACTATATAGAAGTGTTAGCGTTAATGTTGGGTGCCTCGTGATGCATACACGTCTGGGAATTAAGAGAAAGGGACGATGATGAGGCAGACTATATAGAAGTGTTGGCATTAATGTTGGGTGAAACGTGATGCAAAAACGTCTGGGAATTAAGAGAAAGGAATGCTATTTTGCCTCAATATTGATCACGGACTAAGGAGGCTTGAGATATTTGTTGAGGGGCGGGGACATATTAGAGCCAGTTAGTGAAATGTGTTCGGAAGAATATGTTTCGTGTATTGTTTGCTTGACCTGAGTGCTCTATTTCAAAAGCACTGACATTCTCTCTCTCTCTCTCTCTCTCTCTCTCTCTCTCTCTCTCTCTCTCTCTCTCTCTCTCTCTCTCTCTCTCTCTCTCTCTCTCTCTCTCTCTCTCTCTCTTTTTTACGTGGATGTATAGTGTGTTACACTAGGATATTACAAGAGGCCACACACTCTCATGCTCTCCAATTCTGACTGGCCAAGTGGCAGGCAATCACCGCGCTGAAAAAGTTAAGTTTGCTTGGCCCAGGAAGCTCGCTCTGCGGTCACTGCCTCGCAGTGCTCTGGGACGCATGAAAAAAATATCTGCACCTCAGTATCACCATGAAACACTAACTTAATTAATGCAATATCGTTATTGAACATGTACTGCCCTTAAACTGTCAAAGATTATGATGCAAAAAGAATAGCCAAAAGTACGCTTAACATGGATTTTTACCGTTTAAAAAATATATCTCCTTTCATCACGTGTTATCTACGAGGAAAAATAATTAGTCGTCTTGTGTTACAGAATGAATGTTATAGACAATGACTCAAGGATGGCAATGCTACTAAGGAAACACAGGTAGGCCTTGTAGTACTGCAGATAATATTGGAAAACTAAGAACCTAGCACAGAGTAGCGACGCCAGCGCCCTAGGCGGAAGCAAACTGACGGGTTCTACACGGTGATTGGCTGCCACAGAGCCAATCAAAATGAAGTGAAGTGGTGTGGCCGCCTGTAATGTCTTATTGAAACAGACTATAGTTGTCGTCACCGGAAAACAACTATGAATACACGGAAAAAAAAGTCATATTTAACCCAAAAACCAGTACTCAGTGTATCCTAAATAGGAAAATTATTATTATTATTATTATTATTATTATTATTATTATTATTATTATTATTATTATTATTATTATTATTATTATTATTATTATTATTATTATTGTTATTGTTATTATTATTATTATTATTATTATTATTATTATTATTATTATTATTATTATTAGCTACTATTATCATTATTATTATTTTTTTATCATTATTATTATTGCCATCCTCATTTGCATCACCATCGTTATTATCATTTAGGTCATCAAAGGTATCCTGCACTCACCCCTGGACTCCAGAATGTCGATCTCTCCTTATGTATATATATATATATATATATATATATATGTGTGTGTGTGTGTGTGTGTATATGTATATATATATATATATATATATATATATATATATATATATATATATATAGTTATATATATATATATATATATATATATATATATATATATATATATATATATATATATATATATATATATATATATATATATATATATATATATATATATATATATATATATATATATATATATATATATATATATATATATATATATATATATATATATATATATATATATATATATATATATATATATATATATATATATATATATATATATATATATATATATATATATATATATATATATATATATATATATATATATATATATATATATATATATATATATATATATATATATATATATATATATATATATATTACAGAAAAGGAGACGGTTGAAGGGCGTGAAAAAAAAAGAGAAAACAATAATGAAAAAAAAAGCCCGCTACTTACTGCTCCTGAATATAGTACAGAGGAGTGGCCAAATAAAGAGGTCAATTTCGGGAGGAGAGGTGTCTTGATACCCTCCTCCTGAAAGAGTTCAAGTCGTAGGCAGGAGGAAATACAGATAAAGGAAAATTGTTCCAGAGTTTACCAGCGTGAGGGATGAAAGAGTGAAGATGCAGGTTAACTCTTGTATAAGGGGTTTGGACGGTATAGGGATGAGCTTGATTAGAAAGTCGTGTGAGGCGAGGCCGCGGGAGGGGGGGAGGCTTGCAGTTAGAAAGTTCAGAAGAGCAGTTAGCGTGAAAATATCGATAGAAGATAGAAAGAGAGGCAACATTGCGACTGAATTTAAGAGGTAGAAGGCTATCAGTAAGAGGAGAGCTGATGAGACGAAGAACCGTAGACTCCACTCTGTCCAACAGAGCTATGTGAGTGGAGCCCCCCCAGACGTGAGATGCATACTCCATACGAGGGCGGACAAGGCCTCTGTATATGGACAGCAACTGTGCGGAGAAGAAATGGCGGAGACGATGCAGAACGCCCAACCTCGAGGAAGCTGATATAGTGAGAGTGGAAATGTAAAGTTTCCAGTTAAGATTTTGAGTTATGGATAGACCGAGGATATTTAATGTTGAAGAAGGTGACAGCTGAGTGTTGTCGAAGAATAGGGGATAGGTAATTGGAAAATTGTGTCGAGTTGATAAGTGGAGAAATTGAGTTTTTAAGGCATTGAAGGACACAAGATTCCTTCTACCCCAATCGGAAATGATAACAAGGTCTGAGGTTAAGAGTTCTGCAGCCTCCAGTCTGGAGTCGTGTACTTCCTGTTGGGATGGTCTTCTACTGAAAGAATTTGAATAATGCAGAGTGGAATCGTCGGCGTAAGAGTGGACAGGACAGTTTGTTATGGAAAGAAGATCATTGATGAATAACAGGAAGAGAGTGGGTGATAGGACAGAGCCCTGTGGAACACCACTGTTAATAGGCGTAGGGGAAGAACAGTGACCGTCTACCACAGCAGAGATAGAACACCCGGAAAGGAAACTGGAGATAAAGGAACAGAGAGAGGGATAGAATCCGAAAGAGGGCAGTTTAGAAAGTAAAGACTTGTGCCAGACTCTATCGAAGGCTTTCGATATGTCTAATGCAACAAAGAAAGTTTCACCGAAACGGCTAAGAGAGGATGACCACGACTCAGTTAAGAGAGAAAAAAAGATCGCCTGTTGAACGCCTCTTACGGAACCCATACTGGCGATCAGATAGAAGGTTAGAAGTGGAAAGGTGCTTTTGAATCTTCCGGTTAAGGATTGATTCAAAAGCTTTAGATAGACAGGAAAGTAAAGCTTTAGGGCGGTAGTTTGAGGGATTGGAACG
Organism: Eriocheir sinensis; assembly: GCF_024679095.1. Taxonomy (NCBI): domain Eukaryota; kingdom Metazoa; phylum Arthropoda; class Malacostraca; order Decapoda; family Varunidae; genus Eriocheir; species Eriocheir sinensis. Next base: position 10,107,735 of record NC_066559.1, read on the forward strand.
GTCACCCTTCTTAGGCACAGGCTGTATGAAGGCATACTTCCAGCAGGAAGGAAAGGTAGATGTTGATAGGCAGAGACGAAATAGTTTGACCAGGCAGGGTGTCAGCACGGAGGCACAGTTTTTAAGGACAATAGGAGGAACTTCATCACATATCACTCCATCACATATATTATATAAATATATATATATATATATATATATATATATATATATATATATATATATATATATATATATATATATATATATATATATATATATATATATATATATATATATATATATATATATATATATATATATATATATATGCTTTTTATTGATAGTAAAGGGAAGGTAAAGCACCATGGTCTGATTCTACAGCTCGTTGATCTAAACAGTCCTCATATCAAACGATCGTAAAGGGAGAGTAAAACCTGACTTATAGAATAGAGAGTTTGGCCAACTTAATATATATATATATATATATATATATATATATATATATATATATATATATATATATATATATATATATATATATATATATATATATAATTGTTCTGAATATGTATATATGATTAAAATGATACTTATATAACTGTTGTATGATTTTACGTAAAAAATGCATTTTTTGCAATTAATGAGAAAAAAACACGTACATTAACATGTTCCGATTGAACAATATTTTTTTTATTGATATTGTTTGTGAATAGCTTTCAAATGGCACCAATATATAGACTGTATGACTTGCCCTTCAAAAGTTGTAACATTTTTTGTAAAAAATTAAATACATATACATGTATTGGCGAATAGCGCATTGACAGGAGAACGATGCTTGGACGGGTGATTTTTGAAATCAGCGGCCAAAATTAAATAAGATTAGGCCATGTCCACACTTGCATCAAGCTTGGTGGAGCGAATGTCCCATAAAAACCCTACTAATCAGTGTCAATTTGAATTTCGCGCGGCTTTTTTGGCAACGAGATTGTGCCTGTCATTAAGTTGGCCAAACTCCTCTATTCTATGAGTCAGGTTTTACTCTCCCTTTACGATCGTTAGATATGAGGGACTGTTTAGATCAACCAGCTGTAGAGTCAGACCATGGTGCCTTACCTTCCCTTTACTATCAATTAGCAAGCAAATTTAGAGGAGTTCTGTGCTACAATCGACGAAGATCACGGCAATTAACCTGTCCATGACGAGATGGTCGTTGTTTTATTTAGCTTTTCAGTGAATATTGATGTATGTAAAAATGCTTGATGAAAGTCAGTGTGGCAAGCCGAGAGTAAATTAGGCTAGAGGACGTTTTCATTATAACTACTCACCCAGCCACAAATAGTCGACTATTATTATTGCCACCACCACCACCACCGCTACTACTACTACTACTACTATTATTACTACTCACCCGGCCACAGCCAGTCTCCGCGGGGCATCTTCGCACGAACCTCGATGCGGCCGTACCTGTAATGGTCGTTGGTCAGTTAGAGAGAGAGAGAGAGAGAGAGAGAGAGAGAGAGAGAGAGAGAGAGAGAGAGAGAGAGAGAGAGAGAATGAACAGGTAGACAGTTTTGTTTAAATTAACTTAGTATAACATATGACAGCGAATTTGATAGTTTTATTATTATTATTATTATTATTATTATTATTATTATTATTATTATTATTATTATTATTATTATTATTATTATTATTATTATTATTGTTACAATTATGGCTGTTATTATTCATCTATTTACTCCTATGCCCAGGTCCTGTTTTTCGCACGCTAGTCTGTGAGGTTGGAGCAAACATATTATCGCATAGTGACGCCTGTCAGTGTAAAATGAAAGAGAGAATAAGTCATTCACTTGAAGGCAAAGTTTTCGAGACTCCTTAGCCTGGCGCTGAAGACAGGAGGAAGGATGTCGACGGAGTTGCCGGTGCGTTTACACCCGTTGTATTGGTTGCTGGTGCACACGTCCCCCTGGCCGTTCATGCCCCACAGGTCGAGTTCTCCGCTGCTCAGGAACTCCTCGTCCTTCCAGTCCGACATGAGTTGCTGCGGGGCGAGACGCGGGGATGGCGGATGAATGCGTGTGCTCAGGGCGTGGGAACAAAAGTGATTTGGGAGGATGGAGTCAGGGAGGGGTAAAAGGCAGGGAAAGCGAAGCGATCCCCAAAAGCTGGGCTGGGTTTAAGGGGTGCTGTGATCCCCTTGAAAGAAGCTTTAGGAAATTTGCCAGTTGAAGGGAAATTGTGAAAGCATATGGTCTGGGTATAAGAGCATATGCCAGGTTCAAATGTGGGCGAAAACATGAACCTTTTGTTATACAAGATAGAATGGGAGTAAAATTTTGTCATACAAGATAGCATGGGAGTAAAATAAACGGAGAGAGCTTGCTGCGTTCAAGACTGGCCCAATCCTGGAAAAGAGCTCTCAAAAATACGTATTATAAGCCGTGTGCCTCCCACCAATTAGTGTTCAGTTATCTATATGCTGACGTGTCGACCCACTGAATAGTCTATCGTGACCTAGTTATACCTTTTCCTGCACCTCCACTTCTTTCCTCTCCCTCCATCCCTAGTTCCAACATCTTTTTATTTTACCCGCACCATATCAACCTGACACATCATTGTATTGTAGGGACTCTCTTTCTTTCATTAAATACGACATTTCAGTGTCAGGAAACACATGAGATGTTGATCCAGTCTGGAAAGGGAAAACATAAATTTCTGACGCCAAGGATTGAATCTGCGAGTAGCATGACGGAAGCCACAGCGGCACCATTTAGCTAAGAAGGCGACCCACTAGGCAAGTGGGCCTTTAGGGAATTTCCCCAATCAGGCGGGTCACTACGTTGCTTTACCCTCCAATTCAGATTAATCTATGTGTGCTTACTTAATAAGTTACTCGTCTTACTTTTTTACTCCTTTGAAAGACTGGGCCTTTTATTTTCCTGTTGCTTACACAGGGGAAACTCAGCAATAGCAGGAGATGATCTCACCGCTGCCACCAGTGTATTGCGGGAACTCAGTAAAGCACCACGTAACGGTGTCACGAAATACACGAAAAATTGATCTTGCTCAGAAAGAGGCAAGTATAAATATTCGATTTGTGGGACGGAACCTGCGGCCAGTCAGACGTCAAGCCGCCGCTTTACCATTTATTTGAACAAGTGTTAAAGTGTCTAAGTGGGTTTTTAGTGTCATTCCGCATCTGACGGGCTACTACAGCACTACACCATTGGCTCTATCCAGGTTCTTCTTTATACTACAGCGCTACACCATAGACTGTCCCCAGGTTCTTCTCTTACCCACCGGCTTGATGAAGAGCGTGGAGTCGCGGGCGTAGCTCACACTCCTGTTGTTGAGGTACGCCTGGAACTCGAAGTTCTGTCGAGAGAAAAGGTCAAGAATGTTAATTTGTAAAAGAAAGAATTGAAGGAAAAGGAAAAAAAGGAGGAGCAGGAACAATAAGTCGAGGAGGAGGAGGAGGAGGAGGAAACATGGAAACATGGACTAGCAGGCAGCAGAAAGCCTGTTGGCTCATTACTAGGCTGCCTGCGTTCAGTGATTTAATCAATCCGTTTGCCATAGCAGTGGCTTGCAGGGAAAGATTAAAGCACTTGTGTATCTACTCTTGGGCACGCTCAGTTCACTCTCGATGCAGCAAAGTGGCGATCAATGCGTTTCTTGAAGGAGTTGATGGTCTCTGCGCTAACCACTTCTGCAGGAAGGCTGTTCCAGTGGCGAACAACTCTATTCGAGAAATAACTCCTGCCGATGTCGGTATTGCATCGCTTTGCTTGAATTGTTTTTCCGTTGTTTCTTGTTCTCAGGTTAGTTTGTAGCGTGAAGAGTTTGGAGTGATCAACGTTGCTGAGCTTGTTCAGGTACTTAAAGACTTGTATCATGTCTCCCCGCAGTCGTCTCTTTTCCAACATGAAGAGGTTGAGTCGCTCGAGTCGCTCTTCATAGGGTTTCGTCCTCAGTGATGGTATCATCTTCGTGGCGCGGCGCTGTACTCTCTCAAGTAATTCAATGTCTTTCCTGTAATTAGGAGACCAGAATTGCACGGCGTATTCCAGGTGGGGCCTTACCAGCGAATTATACAAGGATAACATAACTCCCGGCGTCTTGTATTCGAAGTTCCTCGCTATGAACCCAAGCATTGTATTGGCTTTCTTACAGGCGGACTTGCAGTGTTTTGTTTGTTTCAAGTCACTGCTGATGGTGACCCCGAGGTCTCTTTCCTCTTGCACTACATGTAGTGATTTGCCACCCAGGAGGAGGAGGAGGGGGTATAGCAAATAATGGAACGAGAGAGGGGGAAGAGGTCTCAGATGTTTAAGTAGGTTGATAAGTAGATATGTAGGTTGAGAGAGAGAGAGAGAGAGAGAGAGAGAGAGAGAGAGAGAGAGAGAGAGAGAGAGAGAGAGAGAGAGAGAGAGAGAGAGTCTTGCATTTTGTTACTTAATTAAATGAAAAGCAAATATGATCCAGTTCACCAGTAAGAACGGAAGGCATGGCTCACCCCGCCTCCCCCCATGGTGATCTCGTGCTCCCAGATGTTGTGGTCCAGGAAGTCGAACTCGTCGTTGAAGATGAGGCACGGGAAGGCAGTGCACTCGCTCGGGTCAAGCACGTCTGTAAGGCCGAGGGGAGCAGACGTTGGGTGGGCGAAGGGGTCACAGAGGAAAGGGGGCGAAGACGAGTAGAAAGTGGGAGGCAGGAAGTTGAAAGAGGCGTTAGTGGAAGGAATGTAAATAAATTACATAGATTCTCAAACCACACAAGCCCTATGGTCCAAACTAGGTTCTCTGTGCTTAACCCTAAGTGAATTTATATTAATCAGATGGCAACAAAACCTTGCACTTCTAGTTTAGTAAATATTTAGTTGAAGGAAGTGTCGGTCGAACTTGTGGACTCAATCGTGTTGCATTGGACCACTTAAAGTGAGAGCTTATTGTATACTCGCACTACAACGTTGGTGAAGAAAAATTGGGTACTGTCTGAATTTACTTGTTTACATTTAAATTTTGTGCCATTATTTCTCGTTCGCAAAGTGCCATCGATTATAAACAGTTTTGATTTGTCCACATTCGTAAATCCATTAAGGATTTTAAAACATTCGATCAGCTTTCCTCGAAGGCGACGTTCCTCAAAAGAGAACATGTTAAGAGTTGAGAATCTTTCGTCGTACGGTTTGTTGCGCAAGAAAGGGGGAACTTTTGTTGCCCGACGTTGAACACGTTCTAATTTAGCAATATCCTTTGCATAGTGGGGAGACCAAACTTACCAAGTGGGGTCTGACTAAGAGAGAGAGAGAGAGAGAGAGAGAGAGAGAGAGAGAGAGAGAGAGAGAGAGAGATGTGAACGAGTGGACAGTTTATTCAAGAAAGATATTATATGGATTGGAGGTTTTAGTCAAGAAATAAGAAGAGAAATGGCCACGTGAGGATTCTGGTCTATCATGAAGAGGTGAATGAGAGTGTAGAAAGGGAATGGCCACTTAAGTATGTTAGTTTGTTATGGAAGAGGTGAATGAGCGAGTGTACGAGAAATATGAAGGGAAATGGTCAATTAAGTAGTTTTGTTTAGTGGGGAAGAATTGAGTGATCGATTGGACTTACCGGCAGCCAGGGCCCCAGCGGCAAGCGTCAACAGCCACAGCATCTTCATCTTGTCTGGCGGGGAGAGGGAGAAGAATCGTTGGTTAATAAGTGAGGGGATCTTTCCATTTGTCCTTTTTACGGGCAGATATGACCTCGACCCTTACTTGATACCGAATTAGTTTTTCTACGACACCATTTTGATAACTTTTTTTATAAGGAGTGAAAAGTGTCTATTTCCTATACAATTACGGATGGCAATGTGTGTGCTGATGATAAAAAATAAAAGTATACAGCAAAAAACTTTCAAGGGAATGATTTATTGAGCTGCAAGGATTGACGTTTATTGTAGTGGTTATTTATCAGCTTAGTGACGACCAGGGGGCAAAGCATGGCGTCAGCGATGGAGCACTACGACACTAATGAGGGGCGGCTGAGGTCCAGTTAAGGGCTATCACACTGGGCTATTTTTCCTCCAACCTCCGATTAATCGGCGGTACCGCCCACCTCCAGCACTTTTTCCGCCGACTGTTGGAGCAAATTTGCAGCCCGCAACTTTCGGGAAGGAACCGATTTGCTGGAGGAAAATTCGAAGTCAACTGACATTGTGTAAATTGTTGAGAAAACAAAATAGTTTGCCATAGTGGTTTTATTTCTTGCATAACTTGCAGTAGAATAAGGATAATGAAGAAGAAAAAATAAACGAAAACAAAACTTTATAATAGAACAACATACGTTGTCAGTTGACCGTAAACAACCCCAAACTGTTCTCTGCTTGCTAACCACTGCCGCCTCCATACACGCCTCTTTTTCTTGGCCTTAAGCTCATTGCAGTGAAGAAGTAACAGTGCTTCGGCAACAGTTCTTCTCGAATGGAAGCCCGTCGTTCTGAAGAGGTCGGCCATTGTGGCTGGAGCTGGAGATAAACGTTAACAAACGTGTGTGCTAGGAGGTGTCTGCGGTACCGGCTGAAATCGGAGGTTGGAGGTAGGATGTCGGAGGAAAAATAGCCCAGTGGGATACCCCTTGACCCGGCGGTTCAGGTGGCCTCAAAGTTACGTAACCCTTGCTTCTCCGTCCTGCCACATGTACTAACTGCAAGCTTCCGCGTCAAGACCTATAAGTTATCTTGGCATTCAGCCACAAACTTGAAGGATAGGTCATGGATATGATAATTTTTGGAGTAGTGCTAATAGACCCTATTGGCAAAACACGCAGCGCCGCACTCCGCCACCTGGAGAACTGTCCGAGTCTCTAAGAGGTGCTACTTCTAGTGAACTCGGTCGTCTTTCTATTTCGGGATTTTATTTTCTTGCATCTGTATCATAATTTAATTTGATGTTAAATGGGTATTATAATTATGTGAAGATACTGTTATTTTGACTTGTGGTCTTAAAATAAGTGATTTACATACACGGTGCTGCGGGAGGCTACACCGAACTGTAGAACACATGGTTGGTAAACAAAGCGTAAGGCGTCGCCAGCGAGGGGCCTCAAGCGGCTCTGAGGGGAGCTAATAGCCAATACGGTCTATTGGATAGAAAGATTTAATTTTGAAAACTTGTTATTTGACTTACAGTTGACAAACTATTGTCATAAAAGGACAATAGTTGACAATTAACTATTCCATATAAAGAGCATATTTAGGGAAACTTTTGGGAAAACTGTGATAGCAAGACTCAGTGATGCTGAACGGATAGTAAAGACAAAGAAATACGAAGGGAGGCATGGGAGAAAATACCCCGTGCCCTGAGGGCGGACCATGAATGCCTCGAGCAAGTACCGAAAGTGATTGGGAGGTGGTCTGGCCCACATCATGAGTGTTTTTTTTTTTTCTCTCCACAGCGATAAGAAAAAAGAAAAAAAACTGGCCCGTATGGTGATGATATATACTGTTGAATACACTATTTAGGTATCTGCATACGCACCAATAGTGCAATCTCAAAAGGTTGCCAACAAGTATACTCAACAACTGTACACTTAGTAATCTTACCTGTACAGCGGAGTTCGTTGTACTGAAGGTGAAGGCGGCGATGGCGGTTTATATAGCGGCCGCCCAGATCCATGCAAAAATGACTGTAATGATACCTGTCTGTCGGGAGGGGGGAGGGGGGGGGGAGATGCGGAGAAGATGGGCAAGAGGGTGGCGGGAAGGAGAAGGAAAAGGAGTAGGAGGAGGGGGAGGAATTTGGTGAGTGGAAGGGAAGGCAGAGAAGGGTGTGGCAATGGGCAGGGGCAGGAAGTAGGGGGGGGGGGTGAGGGGGTCGCGGGGTAAATGGAAAGGGGATGGGGGTTCAGTGACTGGTGGTGGAGAGGGGGAAGATGTGGAAGGGTAGGGTGCGGCCTGGGGTGGGCGGGCAGCTGCATTGCTCCCTCTCCCTCGCAAGTGGCTGTTCCCACATGACGTGCGCCAGCCACATGCTTGAGCCAGCGCCGGCGACTTGCTTGCTCATTTTTACGTTTTGTTTTTGTTATTATTGACGTTGTTGTTGCTGTTGTTGCTACTGCTTCTGTTTCGTGACTGCTGCTGTTACTTGATTCTCAGTGGTGGGCACGGTTCCGCTAATTAGTGAAGCTAGCTTTTTCGTTAGTTGATTAGCGTTTTCGCTAACTTTGGAAACAGATAGCGGAGCAATAAGCTTCCGCTAAATGTAGTTCCTCTTGTCCGTTGTGGAGAGACGCAGCACCAGTTGAACGACATGGCGCATTAATTCCAGAGCTTCCACTTTCGGGTAAATTACGCCTCAAAGTAGGGCAATTAGACTCTTTTAACTTGGCATTTAATAACAAGGAGTTCAATATTTTCTACCTGACATTTTTTTTTTTTTTTTTTTTTTTTTTTTACAGCAAAGGAGACAGTCCAAGGGCACAAAAAAAGTAAACATCAACAAAAAAAGCCCGCTACTCGCTGCTCCTAAAAAGAATCCAAAGAGGCGGCCGAAAGATAGGTCAGCTTCGGGAGGAGAGGTGTCCTGATACCCTCCTCTTGAAAGAGTTCAAGTCGTAGGCAGGAGGAAATACAGATGAAGGAAGATTGTTCCAGAGTTTACCAGCGTGAGGGATGAAAGAGTGAAGATGCTGGTTAACTCTTGCATAAGGGGTTTGGACAGTATAGGGATGAGCATGAGTAGAAAGTCGAGTGCAGCGGGGCCGCGGGAGGGGGGGAGGCATGCAGTTAGCAAGTTCAGAAGAGCAGTCAGCGTGGAAATATCGATAGAAGATAGAAAGAGAGGCAACATTGCGGCGGAATTTAAGAGGTAGAAGACTATCAGTATGAGGAGGAGAGCTGATGAGACGAAGAGCCTTAGCCTCCACTCTGTCCAGAAGAGCTGTGTGAGTGGAGCCCCCCCACACATGAGATGCATACTCCATACGAGGGCGGACAAGGCCCCTGTATATGGACAGCAACTGTGCAGGGGAGAAGAACTGGCGGAGACGGTACAGAACGCCCAGCCTCGAGGAAGCTGATTTAGTAAGAGATGAGATATGAAGTTTCCAGTTGAGATTTTGAGTTAAAGATAGACCGAGGATGTTTAATGTTGAGGAAGGTGATAGCTGGGTGTTGTCAAAGAATAGGGGATAGTTGTTTGGAAGATTGTGTCGAGTGGATAGGTGGAGAAACTGTGTTTTGAGGCGTTGAAGGACACCAGGTTCTTCTTGCCCCAATCGGAAATAATAGTAAGGTCTGAGGCTAAGCGTTCTGCAGCCTCCAGCCTTGAGTCGTTAAGTTCCTGAAGGGTGGGTCTTCTATTAAAAGAAGTTGAATAATGCAGAGTGGAATCATCGGCGTAGGAATGGATAGGACAGTTCGTTTTGGAAAGAAGATCATCAATGAACAACAGAAAAAGAGTGGGAGATAGGACAGAACCCTGTGGGACACCACTGTTAATAGATTTAGGGGAAGAACAGTGACCGTCTACCACGGCAGAAATAGAACGGTCAGAAAGGAAACTGGAGATAAAGGTACAGAGAGAAGGATAGAAACCGTAGGAGGGTAGTTTAGAAAGCAAAGATTTGTGCCAGACCCTATCAAAAGCTTTTGATATGTCCAGCGCAATAGCAAAAGTTTCACCGAAACGGCTAAGAGGATGACCAAGAGTCAGTTAAGAAGCCTAGGAGATCACCAGTAGAACGCCCCTTGCGGAACCCATACTGGCGATCAGATAGAAGGTCAGAAGTGGAAAGGTGCTTTTGAATCTTCCGGTTAAGGATTGATTCCAAAGCTTTAGATAGACAAGAAAGTAAAGCAATAGGACGGTAGTTTGAGGGATTGGAGCGGTCACCCTTCTTAGGTACAGGCTGTATGAAGGCATACTTCCAGCAAGAAGGAAAGGTAGATGTTGACAGGCAGAGGCGAAAGAGTTTGACCAGGCAGGGTGACAGCACGGAGGCACAGTTTTTAAGGACAATAGGAGGCACTCCATCAGGTCCATAAGCTTTCTGAGGATTGAGGCCAGAGAGGGCATAGAAAACATAATTTTGAAGAATCTTTATAACAGGCATAAAGGAGTCAGAGGGGGGATGAGTAGGAGGAATATGCCCAGAATCGTCCAGAGTGGAGTTTTTAGAAAAAGTTTGAGAGAAGAGTTCAGCCTTAGTGATAGATGAGACGGCAGTGTTGCCGTCAGGACTGAGGAGTGGAGGGAAAGATGAAGAAGTGAAGTTGGAGGAGATGTTTTTGGCTAGATGCCAGAAGTCACGGGAAGAGTTAGAGAAAGCAAGGTTTTGGCATTTTCTATTAATGAAAGAATTTTTGGTTAGTCGGAGAATAGATTTGGCACGATTTCGGGCAGAAATGTAAAGTTCATAATTAGCATTAGTTTGAAGGCTCTGGTACCTTTTGTGAGCTACCTCTCTATCATTGACAGCACGAGAACAAGCGTGATTAAACCAAGGCTTTTTAGCGTGAGGAGTAGATAAAGAACGAGGAATGTATGCCTCCATTCCAGAGACAATCACCTCTGTGATGCGCTGAGCACACACAGAGGGGTCTCTATCCTGGAAGCAATAATCATTCCACGGGAAATCGGAAAAGTACATCCTCAGGTCGTCCCACCGAACTGAGGCAAAATGCCAGAAGCATCGCCTCTTCGGTGGGTCCAGAGGGTGTACAGGAGCGATAGGACAGGATGCAGAAATAAGATTGTGATCGGAGGAGCCCAACGGAGAGAACAGTTTGACAGAATAAGCAGAAGGGTTTGAGGTAAGGAAGAGGTCTAGAATGTTGGGCCGATCTCCAAGACGGTCGGGAATACGTGTAGGGTTGCTGGACCAACTGCTCTAGGTCGTTGAGGATAGCAAAGTTGTAGGCTTGTTCACCAGGATGGTCAGTGAAAGAGGATGAAAGCCAAAGCTGGTGGTGAACATTGAAATCTCCTAGGATGGAGATTTCAGCGAAGGGAGAGTGGGTCAAGATGTGACATGAAAAGTTGAAAAAATCGTATATTTGCGAGAAATGTAAGAATAAGCTGGAGGCTTCGTTCTCTTCTGTTCTTGTTGTTGCTTGTTGGGCTCTTTGTTCAGTTCAGCTGCGACGTTGTCACCGTGTAATCGCGTTCATTATTGTCGCCTTGTTTATCGTTTTCGACGTCATGGAAGGGAAGAAGTTTTTGTTCCGCCTGAGGATGCTGACCCTGTTAAGGAGCCGGCAGCAGCTTTAGGTGAGGCGGAGGACACACAAGCTGACGGCCAGGAGTCTCAGAAGTTCCAGAACTCGAAGTACTTTGTCCTTAAGTCAAGAGATATGTCAAACGTCAATGTCTTGCACTTTCGGTGCGTCATGTACCACCCCAAGGAGACCATCATTAACGGTCACTAGGTCTGTTTTTAAGGGTTTTAGAGCGAAAATGGTGTCCCACAGGACTCTGTCCTATCCCCCACTCTCTTCCTGTTATTCATCAATGATCTTTCCATTAAAAACTGTCATGTCTACTCATACGCTGACAATTCCACTCTGCATTATTCAACTTCTTTCAATAGAAGATTCACAACTGGAATTACAAGACTCCAGACTGAAAGCTGCATAACGCTTAACCTCAGACATTGCTATTATTTCCGATTGGAATAAAAGGAATCTTGTGTCTTTCAATGCCTTAAAAAAACTCAAATTCTCCACCTATCAACTCGACACAATCTTCCAAACACCTATCCCCTATTCTTCGACAACACTCAGCTGTCACCTTCTGCTATACTAAACATTCTCGATCTATCCTTAACTCAAAATCTCAACTGGAAACCTCACATCTCTCTTACTAAATCAGCTTCCTCGAGGTTGGGCATTCTGTATCGTCTCCGCCAGTTCTTCTCCCCCGCACAGTTGCTTTCCATATATAGGGCCGTATCTGCCCTCGTATGGAGTATGCATCTCACGCGTGGGGGCGCTCCACTCACACAGCTCTCTTAAGCCCCGTTCACACTGTGCCGACTCTGAGCCAAGACAACCCAGCGACTTTTCCATTTGACAAGTTGGTTCCCACGCTCCAAGAAAGGGGGGGGGGGGGGGTTGGTTATTGGGGTCTTGGTGTCTTGCCGACTGTCTGGGACATTCGGCCAACTAGTTGCCAGTATGTCGTGCTAACCCTCACGACTCCAGACTCCCGTCACGACGTCGGCGCAGCATTCGGCAACAGTCTCAAGATCTCTTTCAAGACATGCCCGAGCCTTTCACATCAACACCCAAGACCTCGTGTACCCTAGAGTCGTGGGTAGTCGTGGCCCAGAATCGGCACAGTGTGAACGGGGCTTAAGACAGAGTGGAGAAATGTTCACACTGTGCCGACTCTGGGCCACGACAACCCAGCGACTTCTGCATTTGACAAGTCGGCTCCCACGCTTCAAGAATTTTTTGGCGTCTTAGTGTCGGCTATCATGATTGCCGACTGTCTGGGACATTCGGCCAACTAGTTGGCAGAATGTCTGCGACATGCTGCCAACTAGTCTCAAGACGAGTCTCAACGGTCAATTTTTGAAATGGCGCCACGAATCTGCCGACCGATTGGCCGACAGTCGCAGACGGTCTTGACGACAGTCTTCCAGATTGTCTGTCAACTGGTTGGCTGACTAGCTGGCCGACAGTTGCCAAGGAGTTGGCCGACGGTCTTCGCGACTGTCTTGACGACTTTCTTGGCGGCAGCCTTGCCGTTCCTTAATATACGAAATAGCTCTTTATTCGAGAATGAAATGTATCGTTCCGTTTTGAACCAATACGGAACGCCATTTGTTCCGTATTTTGTTATCTGAATGGTCAAGCAGATAAAATTCAGTATGTTAAAATTGTAGTGAGAGCATTTTTCGGTCAGTCACAAAACCAGTCCGTAAAATTTGTCAAGTGTAAAAATACGCGACGTAACGTCCCTCCCCCCTCCCTCTTGCCTCCACCAGCAGCGTGCCTCGGCGGTCACTCACTGCATGCTTGAGAAATTTAGGGTTGCCACCCGTTCCTCTAAATATGGATCCCTTCCGTATTGGAGGGCGAGATGTTGCATTCCACATTTTTCTGACCTCAGGGTGGCAACCCTAGTTGTGTCATTCATCACAAGAGAGAGGCAGCAGGAGTGCGTGCGTGCTGTGCGGCTCCCAAGTTTGTGCCAGCGAAACGTAACCATGCCCAGAAGTTGTTATTGTGCTTGAAAAATAAGAATATACATTTCTTGATGGCAGCAGTGTTAGCCATTATTTCTGAGCCGACAGTTGTCACGAACGTCCTTACAAAAAGAACGGTGAAGGATTAAACACTCACTTCCGGGCCGCAGACAGCAAGTGGTGCGCAAAGGCGACATAACAAGCCAAACCTTCAGATTTGCAGTTGACCTAATCCTGGCGAGGTCGCCACATGTCAAGGTTCCAAGTTGGGTGCTGTGATCGGAAGGTATGAACACAAAACAAGAGAAATGGTTAAATACCAATTTATTTTATAATAAGTAAACAACCCCAAACAGCCTCACAAAAACTGAAAGCCTCCAACGGGAAAGCTTCAGCACGCCGGACCCAGCGATGATTCTTTGCACGGCTTCATCTTCTTGCGTCCCGTCCTCGGAGTGGCAGTGACGAGGCAGCACAGCTTCGTCCTTGAAGTGGTGCAGACGTGGTTGACGAGGGAGGCGCAGGAGAAGGAGCGTCAGGGTCACGGCAGTAACGGGAGTCCGGGCGTGCAGAGTAGAGAGGTAAACGCATCCAGAAGAAGCCCACGGTTCTGAGGAAACCCAAGGAAGACCAGAGCTGGAGTCAGAGCAGAATCAAGTGTTAAGGACGAGGCTCAGCTCCTGTCTGGCGAGAAATGCGCTGGCCACCCACCAAATCGCCTCCTACAGCGGGTTGAGAGGCCTCGGTGTTTTGTTTATCCAAGGCGTCGAACGGCTTGAGGCGGACGAGCAGCGAATGTGTGCAGGTCGTTCGCCTCGCCTCGGTGGTTTGTTTGTCCGAGGCGTCGAACGGCTTGATGCGGACGAGCACCGAGTGTGTGCAGGTCGTTCGCCTCGTCCAGGTGGTAGTTGCCCTCACAGGAGGCGAATACGTGTGGGTGAACTGCCATGCTCAGTTTAGTGCAGGCAACTTGGTGCTTGCACACATATATTTTCTCCAGTGGTGCACTCACAAAATCTTTTGTTTGTGTCAACCTCGTACTTTACAGAGGATGTAGATTGGCTTTTTACTCTGTACTTGCCATTGCATAGAGAGGTTACTGTTTCAGGAGGCAGTGTAGCCTTCCCATCCTGACGAATTTCATCCTCCGTCTACCAAGAGCCACATCCACGAGCAACACCCCCACACTCACTGCGAACGTTGATTGGTTCTAATTTCGCCCGGGGCTGAACAACAATAATAATCAATCAATCAATAGGGGCATACGTCGGGGGGCGCGTCGCATCACCCACCCTCCGACGCCATGTCCGCGGGTCCCGAGCGGTGAGTCTCCATGCAAGTCCCCTTCCCATCCTGAGAACCTCCTGGCAGGACCTGTTGAATTGCTCAAGCCACGAACTCCGTGGGCGTCTCCTTGGCCTCCTCCACTCAGGATTGTCTCTTACAGAGACAACCCGATGAGCAGTATCAGCTTCTGGGTAACGTGCCACGTGTCCGTATAGCCGAAGTTGGCGTTGACGGAATATGCAGATAATAAATGTCGAATCAGTCTCATGGAGTAGTCGCCGGTTTGACACTCATTCCAGCGATATTTCATGATTCTGTGTAGACATTTATTACCAAAGTCACCAATCCGCCTCTCCCAGTCACCATTTAGTGTTCGAACAATAATTGGGTTCGGGAATATGCGTCCCGGGGATGGCGTTGAGGCGAGGCGGCTCAGCCAAGTAGAAGGCTGCGGCTCAGCTCGCCCCCTGGCGTGGCTCCCGTTGGTTGACGGCTGGATTGATCATGCTTGTGTCTGAGAACTACAAATGTATATCATCAAGTATTAATTATTAAATCTAATAATTGTAATGATACAAAAGAAGTGCTTGCCATAATAATAATAATAATAACAATAATAATAATAATAATAATAATAATAATAATAATAATGCTGATGAAAATAAATAAATCATAATAGTAATAATTGAAAGGAATAGTATTTATGTTTATATTATTATTATTATTATTATTATTATTATTATTATTATTGTTATTATTATTATATTTCCCTTATTTTCATTATTGTTATTGTGATATTACTACCATCATTTCAATAAACAGAGAAAGAGATTTTTTTGTGCTGTTTTCAATGTGACTATTTTTTTTCTTTTTTAGCTGATGTTACTTGTTTGAACTCTTTCCAGTGCAACCAAGTAAGGAAACTGCGGGCACTCTTAATTAAAGCATCGTGAATTGCAGAGTGAACAAACGCGGAAAATGTGGTCACGTCGTGAGTGCATGCCGAGTGTGTACCGTAAAGGCATCTGTCGTATCAGTGGTGGCCCTGGTGGGTGCGGCACCCCGCCTCTCGTCATGTCACCGGGCCCGCGCGATCCGTAACAGTTACTTGCACACTCGCCAGCTTTGGGTCACTGTGTTATCTCATCGTGTGAGCCAAATGACGGTGATTATGTCTTTTGGTTCAAAACATTTCGTGATACATAACGCGAGATCTGAGGATTTTTGAATTGCACATATATAGTGGTACTGTTATCATCAATACTGATAATAATAATTGTTAGTAATAGTGACGAGGGTTTACTCATCAAGAAGATTACTTACTAACTAGTGGGGCAGAACATAATGCACTGATGTAATCATGAAAAGAATATCATTGCAATTTCAAAAAAAGTTTCATTAAAATTTTAAACCTAAAAGTTAAACAAGCGTAAATATAATGAAGTGTAGGAAACAGAAAACATGAAACAACAGCAGATTTCCTAAGGAAGAACGTTTTTTCTTGAATGTTAAAATAATTATTAAATTCGTCATGTAATGGACTGCAGTTTTCATTGTCTGTTCCTTCCAAGGTACCTGCCATTTACGTTCGTGCATATTCCGACAATATGATGCTGTACTAGAAAACACCAATGTCTATCATATTATGCTCCCTCGCAGCTGTAGTCGTCCCGTGCCGTTTTGAAGGAAGTCTGTTTGTCCATCCTCATTTCACAGTTGATGAGCTTGGCGTAGACTGCGCTGTCTGAGATCGAACCCGGGCCCTCAGATTCGTAGCTGGTTGGGCTATACGTTCATTCTCAGTAGTTAAAACATTGCAGTACTTGTTTCCTCACTATTTAACCCGTCCGCTGCGATTGGCACAGATTTGACCTTCACTGGTAGCCTGGTAACATATAGTCCCAGGTCTTTCTCTTCCTCTGCAGTGGATAGTGGAGTGTTTCCCATGTGGTATTGGTATGCTGGATATCCCTTCACTGGTAGCCTGGTAACATATAGTCCCAGGTCTTTCTCTTCCTCTGCAGTGGATAGTGGAGTGTTTCCCATGTGGTACTGGTATGCTGGATATCCCCTCCCAAGATGAAGGACTTTACATTTTTCTTCATTGAATTATAGCAGCCACTTTTTGTTCCATTTATGTAGCTTGGTGAGGTCTTCTGGTAGGAAATTCGCAGGCAAGGGGTTAAAGCATTTCAGCATTCGTCCATTCCCAAAATATAAACCACAGTATCAGTATTGTCCAAACTTATTTCCATGATACACTCACGAATCTCTTATCAGTATCACTAATCATGTATTCCCTACTAAGATGATGATAATTGATCTGAATATATTTTCTGTCGGTACCAATATCGGTAAGCTAAACCGAAATCGTTCTGAGATGTTAAGGCTGAAGCAAAACGGCCATATTCTGAGCTCTGCCACGCAATCAAAAGTTACTTATTAAAAAAAAAGGATAACTGCAGCTTCTAAACTGTATTTACTTCTCGATGAATTTCTTTTACTTCATTTCCAATTTCTTTTTCTTAGTCTATTTTGCGTCATATTATTACTATCAAAGAAAAAAATGCTTAATGGGTGTAGTAATTGACCCGTAGGAATGGTTCATAGAAAGCTCGCAGAGAACGACGTCTGACTGATGTCGTTGGAAATGATGTCAAGGAAGGGCCTGGGGTGGGGTGGGGGTGGGGGGGGGGAGTTTGTAATACGGTCGAAAGTGTTTCTCCCACGGACTGAAAAGTATATACAACTCGTTCACATACATATATTCAGATAATTTAGCTGTACCCGTTTTCATCATTGTTCTCTGATCACTTTTGCTAATCTTCTTACTGTGTGGTAAACGATTCACTGAAAGATCTTGTAACGTGAAAGAGAAACGTTCCCATATAACTATATCATAAAAATATAAATTAGTCATCCCTCTTGGTACCTATCGCTTCCCGTTCTTTACTCGGCATCCTCAAGACTCACCACTGCGCCTCACAATTCTTGTCATTCACCTGTCAAGTCATGGTACACGCACAGTACTATAAATAAAATAATGTCCATTCAAAGCCTCCTCCTTCCTCACCCTACCTATGTAGTGTACAGGACTTGGCAACAGCACAACTTTATTCAGATAATTTTGTTCAAGTCCTAACGCATCCCCAGCTGACCCGGCTCTTTACATTCACACCTCCTCATAGTGACTATGCTATCTCCCCGCGTTATAACAGACATCGTCGTTTCCTGACAGAGCTTTTACTGGTGCCTCTCTTGGGTCGGCCCGACCCCTCCCCCCCCTAAGTGTGTCCCATCACAGTCACGTAATGAATAATAAATAAAAATGAAAACACAGCAGCAGCAGCTACTACTACTACTACTACTACTACTACTACTACTACTACTACTACTACTACTACTACTACTACTACTACTACTACTACTACTACTACTATTACTACTACTACTACTACTACTACTACAACAACAACAACAACAACAACAACAACAGCAACTACTACTACTACTACTACTACTACTACTTTTTTTTCTTTTTTTTCTACTACTACGGGTCTCCATCTATTAGAGTTGCGTTGTGAGCGGTATATTTTCTCATATCCTTTCACAAAGCAATTCATTGGCCCCACCCCGCCAATGACTACTACTACTACTACTACTACTACTACTACTACTACTACTACTACTACTACTACTACTACTACTACTACTACTACTACAACTACTACGATTACGATTATTACTACTACGACTACGACTACTATAATAATAATAATTATAATAATAATAATAATAATAATAATAATAATAATAATAATAATAACAATAACAGTAATAATGATTATTATTATTATTATTATTATTATTATTATGATGATAATAATAATAACAATGATAAAAATAATAATAATAATAATAATAATAATAATAATAATAATAATAATAACAATAACAATAACAATAACTATAATTATAATAATAATAATAATAATAATAATAATAATAATAATAATAATAATATGAGTCAAGTATAGCTGGCGCCACTATAAAAAATTGCCTGCGCCACGACGGGCATGGGCCGACCATCTGCCCCTGAAGAAAGCCTACCGGCGCTTTTTTCATGTAATATATATATATATATATATATATATATATATATATATATATATATATATATATATATATATATATATATATATATATATATATATATATATATATAATAATAATAATAGTAATAATAATAATGATAATAATAACAATGATAATGATTATAATGATCATAATTACAATAATGTAACAATAATGATGATAATTATTTTAATCATTAAAATGTGATTAATTAATATAAATATTAAAATTATAATAATAATAATAATAATATTATTATTATTATTATTATTATTATTATTATTATTATTATTATTATTATTATTATTATTATTATTATTATTATTATTATTATTATTATTATTATTATTATTATTATTATTATTATTATTAGTAGTAGTAGTAGTAGTAGTAGTAGTAGTAGTAGTAGTAGTAGTAGTATCATGATTATCATTATTATTTTTATTATTGTTATTATTGGTATTATTGTCATTACTGTTTTAATTATTATTATTATTATTATTATTATTATTATTATTATTATTATTATTATTATTGTAATCATCATCATCATCATCACATCATCATATTCACGTGGTCATCCGGTGGTTTGCATAAAAGGTGGATAAGTTTGGAACTGTGTCAATATTATCATCATCATCATCATCATCACGTGGCCATCTGTTGGTTTGCGTAAGACGTGGAAAGGAAACTCAGCGTCATGTGGGAAGGAACGCTTTTTTCAATGTAACTGTGTCCGTACTAATGCTGACGCTGAGCCCGGCGCCCCGCAGGTGTTGTGTCCCAGGCACTCGACCTGATAAGTCCCGGGTGAGACGCGGGATCGGGCCACGTCTTATTTTCTGTAGTGTCGGCGTGATTGGCACCTCCGCGAGCCGCTGGCCGGGGGTGGCGCGGGGCGGTCTCAGTTTGTTCTGTTTGGCGATATGAATTTTTTACTTGTCTGAATCATGGAGGTAGGATGAAGAGGAGACGGCGCGAGGTGGGAAAATGTCAAGTTATCACTCCGGAGTGGCGGCAGTGAGTGTTCTAAGCGCTAATGGGTTCACGGATAGAGAAAGGCAATATCCGTCAGGGTTACTTTATTCACAAAAAACATACACAGGTCATTGAGACAGACAAAACACATAAAAGAGGTGGTTGAGTGTATATGCGTGTGGATGAATGTAGTGAAGTGTAGAGGACATATAAATGTTGGTGTGTGAAGTTAACTGTTGCAAGACGAGGACAGACAGTGGAAGATAAACAAGTAACAAAAGATAAACAATTGAGACGCAACACGGACAACAGGGAGCGCGACGAGAGACAAGAACACTTAGGAGACACGGACGAAAACGTTAACAAATTGATTCTGTGCTGGGCACTCAATTTTCCTTGGTCACTGGTTCCAGCGGGGACTCGCCCGCTACAGCACTCCCCTCCCAGTGACTTCGAAGAAGGAACAATAACTTCATGGTGCGGGGATTTTGAGGCACAGACGGTGTTGCGTTGCGATGAGATAAAAGATTTATAAAATTCATTATGTCTAACAATGAGGTCTAGGTAGGAGGTAGTCAGGTCAAAGCTAAGCCTAGGTAAGGCTGGGAGCGGCAGACACCTTCTTGCCAACCCCAAGATGGCGGATCTGACTTTGTAGCGGGCGAATACATAGAAAAAAAGATTAGAAATGAGAGAAAAGAGAAGAATTACACCGAAGAAGACAATAAAGAAGAAGAGGAACACAGACAAAGGAATTCCAACCGATAGCTATGCACCTGGAGAGTACTGATCGAACCTTGCAACAATGAGGGACGTGGCGCGCCCTGACACCCTCACCTTTGACCGATTAATACCCTTATAAGGGGGGACAAGGTGCCTGATCCTTTTATCCACTCACTGATATGTGATTACTGATCCCATAAAATTCATATGAAAGTAGCATTGACAGTATAGTGCCTTCACTGGGCCGAAGAACTTTAGCAAAACTTTAATAGCGTTTTTCTCAAAACTAGTACAAAATTAACATATATTATTTCTTGGTTTTACTTTCTGCACGATTTTCATGAAGCTTTAGGAAAATTTACCAGGTGGTAGCAGTGCATTCCACCCCGCATCGTGCAGAACGCGGCGAACGCGGGACCCACGCGCTGACCACTCAGCCACTGCCTCCCCGGGCTCTAGGCTGTGGCAGTGTATCAACCTTGTCAAAGGTTCCAAAGCCTTACACAATAGGTTCCAAAGCCTTACACAATAGGTTCCAAAGCCTTACACAATAGGTTCCAAAGCCTTACACAATAGGTTCCAAAGCCTTACACAATAGGTTCCAAAGCCTTACACAATAGGTTTCAAAGCCTTACACAATAGGTTCTAAAAATTTACACAATATACAGCCTGAACAAAGACCGTGAGTAAATTCTTGCTTGATAGGAATGTTTATATCACTCCTTTTTGCGTCATGATGTAACTGTTGCTTATCTCAGGGCAGTGTAAGGCTGGGTGTGTTCTTGTGCTGGAATCCACGAGCACCGCCCCAGCAACCTCTTACCTCCGTGTCCCTTACCCTTGCTTGTATTAGTCAGAAGCAGTGTCTTGTAGCAGCTCAGTATGCGTAGAGTTACACAGTGATATATATATATATATATATATATATATATATATATATATATATATATCTATCTATATATATATATATATATATATATATATATATATATATATATATTTTTATCTCTCTCTCTCTCTCTCTCTCTCTCTCTCTCTCTCTCTCTCTCTCTCTCTCTCTCTCTCTCTCTCTCTCTCTCTCTCTCTCTCTCTCTCTCTCTCTCTCTCTCTCTCTCTCTCTCTCTCTCTCTCTCTCTCTCTCTCTCTCTCTCTCTCTCTCTCTCTCTCCTGTTTGGCAAAGCAAGACTGAATTAGGTAGCTTTTAATATTTTATTGAGATTAGAATCTGTCAGTAAATGGGGAAGGAGAGGGAGACACTGGAATGACAGCTGACAACTTGCCATCCACGGACGGAGGGGGGCGGGGGGGACTTGCTCAATGATGCTGGTTCACGTGTTCGTCAGATGAGCGCCCATCAAGCGGGCGTTGATCGGGCTTCATCCTGTCTGTGGGTGCTGGTGTGACCAGTTTATCAAGCATTCTTTGGGATCGTTACAATAGGGTTAGATAAAAATTTTGTGATGCTCAATATCACGATTGTTTATTGTAGTGAAATATTAAAATATGAGTGAACTAGATGATGAAGTGATTATGTTTTATGATGGTCTAGCGACTTTATCTGAATGAAAGATTTCTGTAGAATTTACTTTACTTAGATAAAACTTATTTATAATAAATAGCTTTAAAATATTTATAAGAAAGAAAATCACAGTTACCCTGGTTATAGCTTTTCTAACTCGGACTACTAGTACACGTATATAACAGGTAAGGAACTGTTGCATAGCAACACCTCCGAGGCTTATAGAATAGTGTGGTAAATGTGTAGAATTTATCTGAATTTTATCCTAAGAGATGCATTAACACAGGAACGTTTGCCTAATGATGCCATTTGAAAATAGATCAACGATTTGAATGAAGTCAATCGACTGTGCGTTCAACACTAGTAATCATGGAATTGTTTTTGCTAGAGACTCTGCTCCTCTTGTTGGTATTGATGACGACGTCAGCGACACACGCACACAGGCGAAGCTCAGCTTTCAAGACTCCGCTGTGTTGTCATCGGCTTCATACTTCTCTTGGGACAATCTCGCCTTATACCTATTGTTGCGTTGCGTCAACTGGATCACGGCCGAAGGTTATCACACTGAAATGTTGCGTTTCAAGGAAGCCATGAGAGCAGGATCCAATGCTGCCGTGGGCCGGCGGCCGTCACTGAGCGGGCAGCGCCGGCGCGCGCCAGTTGACGCTCCTGCTGGCCTCGGTCATGATGGGTGAGCGCCTCGGCGACGGGCTCCCCCTCTCCCCGGGGCTGATGATCTGAGTCCCGCGACAGTAGTACTTGCGGGACGTCATGGGTGACGGGATGGCCGCAGGGTGCTGGCACACGTAGGAGTGGCACGGCGCGCCCTGCTGCATCACCATCCTCTCCCGCTTGGTGTAGCCGCGCACCCGGGTTGGTCGGCCGACCACACTTGGGGACTGGTCTGGCGTGAGGCAGGGCGAGGAGTAGCCCGAGGAGGAGCATGACATGCACCGGTTTTTGTTTAAGTTGCTGGAGTAGTCGAGGGCCTTGCCGGTACGCCAGGGCATGATGAGTTCCATGGCCCAGCTGAGGCCTGAGTCCTCCATCCCGCTGTTGATTATGTCCATCAGCTTCTCCACCGCTGTGATCTCGTCGAACTCGATAAGCGCGCACCACTGGTCCCGCACCTTGACGAAGTTCTGCACCGTCTCGCGCAGTATTTCTGGCGGCGTTACGCCTGGCCGCATCAGCTGGATGGAGGCGATGGTGCCATAGCTGGCCATGTACTTGGACAGGGCCGTCAGGTTTCGTAGATCGCGAGGGAGCTCCCCCACGAGCGTCATGCGGGTTGGGATGTACTCGTCGATGCAGGCAGGCATGGGCGCCAGGCGACGCACCTTGTTGCCCTCCGCGTTGACTTGCAGCAGCGGCGACGCCTGCGCCGCCTCCTTCACCTCCTCCAGGCACTTGGTGGTCCGCTTGATCCTCTTGTAGGCCGCCATGAACTTCAAGGATATCCAGCCCTCTTTGCTGCGTCGGAAATGCTTGAGGAGGAAGATGTCCCTCGTGAGGTAGTTGTCGCTAAAGTAGATCTCCAGCATCTCCTTGATGGCCACCACCCGCTCCTCGCGGCTGAGAAGGCCATTGTTCGTCACCTCCTGGTCCTCCGTGCCCGAAGGAAGCGTCTCCTCCGAGCTGACGGACGTCTGGTGGGTCATCGACTTACCCTTGCCAGAGACGTTGGTGTTGTCGGGCTCCTGAAGACTGTCATCCTCGAGGCTTTCGGGAGTCAAGCTGCCGTCCAAAGCCAGGCGCATGAAGGACTCCCCGAGGGACTCCTCTACGCCGCTGTCGGGACTCCCGGTAACGTTGTCGTCGAAGTCCTGGGTCATCATACTTGTCGGTCCTGGCGGGGCACTGAGTCGGGTACTCGAAGCAGGCGTCGTGGGCGGGTCGTGCTGGCCGGCGGAGGAATAGAACGTGGACCACTGAAGGTCAGCACTTATATAGCGGCAGCGACGTGGCGTGAGCGTGCCGCGTCACTAACAGGATCTCTCGATCCAACTAATGGAGACCTTGTAAGGCTTCCTCACTTTAGCCACTCCCAGCACGCCGCGACCACCACGCCCGCCGCCCTCCCGTCCCCGCCATCACGGCTCGCAGCCCACTGACACGCTTCGCCTTATTAGGGCATGTCCGCCGCAGTCACCACCACCACCACCACAGCTCCTAGCCTCTTTTGGGCCAAGCTCTGTCAGGATACTATTCCTAGGGCCTTATCGCATGGTTGTGATGTGTCTGTCATGGTCTGTTGAATCACTGTAGGACGCAATACTCTTCACCACGTCGAGGTGTTTGCTCAATCGGTAGAGGATTTTGATTACCTGAATTGAAATTTGACAAGTTAAAGGTAATTCTTGCTTCACAGATTAACGGTATTTTGAGGTGTGCCGCCTTGACGGTAAAGGGGAATAGGATTAATTTTGTTTTTGTGCAAAGTAGAAGAAACAAAATGAGTAGAAATGGCCAGAGAAAGTTAATATATAGTGTTTTTTTACGTGCTGCCTATACCACCAGTATGCTCTCTTGAGGTGCCTGCATGGTGGACCCGCGGTGCTGGCGGATTATTATTTATAGTTGATGCCGTGGTATAATATGACACTTGCTTGGCCCATGCTGCCTCCCGGTGCTCCTCTTGACCAAAGGGTTGAAGTTAGGGATGTAAGAGTTGATTAAAGATTCGGACACCATGTGGGTTAACTTTCTCCACTTGGCGTTGGTGAAAATTTGTCAGCATCTTGCCGTGGGACTCGAACCTACGTTCTCGGGATCACCACGCTGGCTACTCGGCCACCGCCACTCCCGCAGTTAAAGCAAGCACAACCAAAGCAAGATAGATGATAGATGGATAGGTAGGCAGAGCGAGAGAGAGAGAGAGAGAGAGAGAGAGAGAGAGAGAGAGAGAGAGAGAGAGAGAGAGAGAGAATAAAAAAAAGAAGAGAAAGAAGGAAGGTGCGTTCAAGACCATTATTTAATTCCAAAGTTACAAACACACACACACTCTCTCTCTCACACACACACACACACACACACACACACACACACACACACACACACACACACACACACACACACACACACACACACACACACACACACACACACACACACAGTTATGGAACAGCAACACCACGACCTGCTGGCTTGCTGGCTGTGTGTATTACAGGCATTAGAAGCCGGCCAAGTGCCTGAAAACACCATTACCACGAACCAACCTTGGCGGCCAGGACAGCTTAGGTCAGAGCCAGCGCGGGGCCGAGGGTGATTGTGTGAGGTTTCCCGCACTGCTGTAAGACTCTCTTCCTTCCTCTCATAGGGGCTACAAGTCCCGTCGATCATTAGAGAAAGCAGCGAAGAGGGGGCTTGTGACTGCCAGGCTTATGGTAGCTTAACTCTGCTCATGATGACGGTACGGGTTGTTTTACGCTTGTGTGTGTTTGTGTGTGTGTGTGTGTGTGTGTGTGTTTCACGGTACGAGAGGCGGACCAAAGACTCAAAAAAGATAAAGGAAAACGGACAAATGCTGCACGTGATGAGGGAAAAGGTGTCAAGAATGGTTGTTAGATTTATTCCAGATGTGGCCTGATGCTTTCCTCTTCAGCGTTGTTGTTGTTTTTGTTGTTGTTGCTGCTGTTGTTGTTATTGTTGTTGTTGCGAGGATGGTTCAGTAATGTTCCGAAGAGTTAAGAGATCAAATTGTACGTTTTTAAAGGAGCTGCAAAATGGTATTAAGTCGGTATTATAAGACATTCTGGCTTTTCACATCAGGTATTTCTTAAGGTCAAAGAGGGGGTCAGTCGGGTTCTAATGAGTGTTTCTTCAGGTTCATGGTACAGAGGAAGGGTCAAACTACCGCCAGGGTCATGAAAGTACTGCTGAAAATGCCCACAACTCCTAGGAAAGCCTTGTCCATTAGGTGTTCTTGGGCAACGAAATGTCTTGTATTACGATCCTTAAACATTTCGGCGCCCAAGCACACACATTTGACAAGGCTTTCGTAGGAGTTGTGTGCATGTCCAGGGTGGGTAGTTTAATGACCCTGGTGGCAGTTTGACCCCTCTTTTGTACCGTGAACCTAAAAACATGCACTACAACCCGACTGATCTCCTTTTTGACCTTTGGAAATTGTTGATGTGAGAGGTGGAGGCGTCTGAAAATACCGGATAACGGGGACGGAATTCGATGAGAAACTGACCTACGTGAAGGGAAGCCAAGTAGCGCGGCACGTTGGTTATTTGCTTCGGAAAGTGCGAATTCATTTAGTGCGATTTCTTCCGTCCACCGATTCTCGCGATAGTCGAGATTCTGCTGGATTGTCTTTGCAGCGGGATCTCTCTGCTCCTCTTCCTTGTTCTTTTGCCCCATTTTCACCTCATCCCTAGCTTTTCACTTTTCCCTCCTCCTTTAAGTGTCCTTGTTCTTACACTTTAGTTATTTCAGTTCAGTTCAGTAGTTTTTTTTTTTTTTTTTGGGGGGGGGGCTTTCATAATTCCGTGGGGAAAGAAAATGTCGAGTTTCTTCTCCCATTTCTACCTTCTGTTTAGTTTCTCTTCGTTATTCCTTTGACTCTCTTTGTTCTTACATTTAAGTTATTTTGGGGTGAGGTACTTTTCTTAATTTGGGGCTTTCATAATTCCGTGGGGGAAGGAAAATGTCGAGTAGCTTCAATGTCGGGGAGCAACGCCCTCGCTCCTGCCATGCTCCCGCCCAGCGTTGTCAAATTATCGTACTCATCACATTTCATTTTCGTAGTTGCTGACCGACAACTATAACAACAAAGAACGAAAAACATCAATATTCAACAGTTTTAGCACTAACTCTGATTTTCTCACGTTACTTGTGTAGGTACGAGAGTTTGAGGCATAAAAATGATAGATACGATATGTGGTTAATACGATAATTTGGCGACGCTGCTCCCGCCTCGCTTCTCACGCAAGGCTTCGGACGCCCCGTGGATTACCGCCTTGATTTGGGGTGGCACTTATGTTCACTAAGGGGGTCACATTCAAATTCAAATATTTATTAGAACAGTGTGGGGGAAGGTACAGAGAGGGGGGTGGGCGTACATACAAAGATAAATATCAATACACATCCATCTATATAAGAACATAAGAACACAAGAACATAGGGAAACTGCAAGAGGCCACAAAGAGGGAAAGCGAGGGAAAACAGAGGTAAAGGAGGAGGTAGAAGGCAGCCGGGCGGAATCGGCACTGCTATTTGCGTTTTCGGCTAGTAACGTTTTAGCTGAAGAAATTGAAATGCAAAGAAAAAAACATGTTTCCGCGATTACTGTGTTATTTTGGGCGGCATTGACGTCCACTAGTTAGGGTAGTAATGTTTTAGCCAAAGTATCTGAAATGAAAAAAAAAACATAAACAAAACAGATTTTCGTGGATTACCGCCTTATTTTGGGTGGCACTTATGTCCACTAGTTAGGGTAGTAATGTTTTAGCCAAAGTATCTGAAATGCAAAAAAGAAAGTAAGTTTGCATGATTACCGCCTTGTTTGGGGTGGCGTGCATATTTACTAGTCGGGGAGTAATATTTTAGCTAAGATACTTAAAATGCAAAGAAAAAACAGGTTCCCGAGGTTCATTCTTCGAAGAGAGGAGACAAGCATTTCATTTGGTTAAAGAAAGCTCGTCGAGGAAACCTTTGTCGTTCAAGCTTGCTGTTCTTGGCGCTGTCGAGAGCCTGGCGCGCCACTCTGCCTTTGAGGATGCAGGATGTCCCGTTTCAATGCTGCAGCTCGGGGCGGCGGCAGCTCGACGCATCGTGTACGCCTCCTTCACTCGCACCAGCGCCTCGAGGGAGTGTATCGAAGTAGTCACTCGCGTCACAGCGGCTCCAGCGCGGCGTGTGTGTCATGGGAGGGAGGGTCGGCACACTGGCCTTGAACTTGCGAGCTTCTAAGCCAAGCGTAGTTGAGCTGGCAGTGGTGTTGTGTGACCGTATCCCCGCCGCACCCAATAACAGGTTTACCGCTCCGCAGCCACAAACATCAGGTACACGTAACGCTCGGTGGAAACATTTGAAGAGTTGCTTGTTTGCTTCTGTACTCTAAAGATATTTGTTAACATACGTTCCTCCACTTGTATAATATTCTGTATTCTCTCGTCCTCTTTCTATACCCCTCTCATTGCTTTCGCTTTCATTATCGCTTACCAGGCGTTTCAGGTGTTCGGGAGCTGCTTAACAGATAGCCTACAGTGTCCGCTCTCCTCTCTCTCTACTCATTCGTCTCTTAATACTGATACTAATACCAATGCTAATACTAATACTAATACTATCAATACTAATACTATCAATACTAATACTAATACTATCAATACTAATACTAATACTATCAATACTAATAATAATACTATCAATACTAATACTAATCATAATCACCAAAAGTCCTCAAAAACTGTAGAATACCCTGTGGACGCCTGACGATTACTATGATAAATATTGATCTGGCGGATTTCTGAATACTCGCGATGATGGACACAAAGGAGAGAACGAGGTATGCTGTGCGCGGAAGTTCACAAATCACATGAGGGTATTTTGTGCTTGTTTCAGTGACGTCGGCAAGGCTAGCAACGTAGACATCCTCGTCCCTGGTCGTGTACAAAACATTGGTCTTAAGTCGCTATTCTCAGCCGCCTCCGCTTCTCACATCGACTGTTTCCAGTGCCCCGACAGAAGGAGTTTAACCCGGTAGCAGCGACGGGCCAAATTTGTGGCTTTACCGTGTACCAGCGATGGGCCAAATTTGTGGCTTTACCGTGTACCAGCGATGGGCCAAATTTATGGCTTTACCGTGTACCAGCGATGGGCCAAATTTGTGGCTTTACCGTGTACCAGCGATGGGCCAAATTTCTGCCATGATATAAACCTCATAAAATAGATGATGCATAAACTGATCACATATACGTTAATATATATTTTGAAATGGTTTGCGTGAGTGATGATTCTTTCTCATTATTTTACTTAGAGGGGCCTTTAACCTAACCCAACTTAACCTAACCTAAGAAACATTCAATCTTTCCCAGGATCCACCAATATGATTCAGCCTTTCCCAGCATCCACCAATATGATTCAGCCTTTTCCAGCATTCACCAATATGATTCAGCCTTTCCCAGCATCCACCAAAATGATTCAACCTTTCCCAGCATCCACCAATATGATTCAGCCTTTCCCAGCATCCACCAATATGATTCAGCCTTTCCCAGGATCCACCAATATGATTCAGCCTTTCCCAGCATCCACCAATATGATTCAGCCTTTCCCAGCATTCACCAATATGATTCAGCCTTTCCCAGCATCCACCAATATGATTCAGCCTTTCCCAGCATCCACCAATATGATTCAGCCTTTCCCAGCATCCACCAATATGATTCAGCCTTTCCCAGCATCCACCAATATGATTCAGCCTTTCCCAGCATCCACCAATATGATTCAGCCTTTCCCAGCATCCACCAATATGATTCAGCCTTTCCAGCATCCACAAATATGATTCAGCCTTTCCCAGCATCCACCAATATGATTCAGCCTTTCCCAGCATCCACCAATATGATTCAACCTTTCCCAGCATCCACCAATATGATTCAGCCTTTCCCAGCATCCACCAATATGATTCAGCCTTTCCCAGCATCCACCAATATGATTCAGCCTTTCCCAGCATCCACCAATAAGACAGCCTTTCCCAGCTTCCACCAATATGATTTAACCTTTCTCAGCATCCAGCAATATAATATAACCGTTCCCAGCAACCACCAATTTAGTTTAGCCTTTCCCAGCATCCACCAATATGATTTAACCTTTCCCAGCATCCACCAATATGATTCAGCCTTTCCCAGCATCCACCAATATGATTCAACCTTTCCCAGCATCCACCAATATGATTCAGCCTTTCCCAGCATCCACCAATATGATTCAGCCTTTCCCAGCATCCACCAATATGATTCAGCCTTTCCCAGCATCCACCAAAATGATTCAACCTTTCCCAGCATCCACCAATATGATTCAGCCTTTCCCAGCATCCACCAATATGATTCAGCCTTTCCCAGCATCCACCAATATGATTCAGCCTTTCCCAGCATCCACCAATATGATTCAGCCTTTCCCAGCATCCACCAATATGATTCAACCTTTCCCAGCATCCACCAATATGATTCAGCCTTTCCCAGCATCCACCAATATGATTCAGCCTTTCCCAGCATCCACCAATATGATTCAGCCTTTCCCAGGATCCACCAATATGATTCAGCCTTTCCCAGCATCCACCAATATGATTCAGCCTTTCCCAGCATCCACCAATATGATTCAGCCTTTCCCAGCATTCACCAATATGATTCAGCCTTTCCCAGCATCCACCAATATGATTCAGCCTTTACCAGCATCCACCAATATGATTCAGCCTTTCCAGCATCCACATATATGATTCAGGCTTTACCAGCATACACCAATTTGATTCAGCCTTTCCCAGCATCCACCAATATGATTCAGCCTTTCCCAGCATCCACCAATGTGATTCAGCCTTTCCCAGCATCCACCAATATGATTCAGCCTTTCCCAGGATCCACCAATATGATTCAGCCTTTCCCAGCATCCACCAATATGATTCAGCCTTTCCCAGCATTCACCAATATGATTCAGCCTTTCCCAGGATCCACCAATATGATTCAGCCTTTCCCAGCATCCACCAATATGATTCAGCCTTTCCCAGCATCCACCAATATGATTCAGCCTTTCCCAGCATCCACCAATATGATTCAACCTTTCCCAGCATCCACCAATATGATTCAGCCTTTCCCAGCATCCACCAATATGATTCAGCCTTTCCCAGCATCCACGAGTCGTATGCATTCTACGTTAGACAGGATATGGGGTTTGATTGTGGACTGGGCAGCGATGTTAACTGGATAAGGAAGGGAAAGAGAGGAGAGACATATTATATTCCAAGCTAACGTTTAGTCTAGCGAAGTCCCTCCTTAGAAAGCGGGGCCTCAACTCTACGGTCTTTGCTATCCGATGTTCACTACTCGGTGGGGCTGTATATTTCATTGTTTATCTTTTATTATCATTATTTTTGTGTTGTTGGTGTTTATATATGGTTGTTATTGTTATAGTAATAGTAGTAGTAGTAGTAGTAGTAGTAGTAGTAGAAGTAGTAGTAGTAGTAGTAGTAGTAGTAGTAGTATTTGTAGTATTTGTAGTAGTAGTAGAAGTAGTTTGTTTGTAATTGTTGTTCTTTTTCTTCTTGTTCTTCTTCTTGTTCTTATTGATTTTTTTACGGTAAAGGAGGTTAACATCGGGAAAATAAAATTGGGAAAATATTACTACTTCTTTAAAGATGAGAAAAAGAAGAAGAAGAAGAAGATAAAGAAATGGAAAACGTAAAAATATTGAATTCGAAAGGAGCATTTGTAGTTGGCATTGTGTGTGTGTGTGTGCGTGTGTGTGTGTATGTGTGTGTGTGTGTGTGTGCAGTTCAATAGTATATCACCAAGGGCAAGACAAGCCGGAGAAGTGACGAAAGAGGACGAAGAAGAAAGAAAGAAAGAAAGAAAGAGAAAGAAAAAAAAACGCACACGCATCAGGATTTTTAACACACGAGCCGACTCTTGGAGGGGGGAGGGGGGGAGGAGGGGGGAGGAGGGGGGAGGGCGCAGGTCAGGCAGTCACTTCCCGTAGGTCCGTGAACCCGCCTTGAACCTCGGCAGCCCTCGGTGACTCATTGCGGCGGGTGGATTTGCCTAACGTGAAGTGGGCTAGTGGCTCTACGCACGCACGCACGCACGCACAGACCCCTCTCTCCCCTCCCCTACCCCCACCACCACACACACAACATCATCATCATCGTCATCATCATTATCATCTTTACCTCGTCTCCATTTTCCTCCCTTCCCGTTTTGCGCTCCTCTTCCTTCTCTTCTCTCTTCCTGTTTCACTATTTTTTCCTTCATTTTCCTCCTCTACACTTCCTTTAGTCCTTCTCCCTCTCCTCCTCCCCCCATCTCTTCCATTCCTCCTCCTCTTCTTCCTTCTTCCACTTCTCCACTTTTCCTCCTCTTCCTCATCATCATCATCTTCCTCTTCTTTCCTCCCCTTCACCTTATTCAGCTCTCTTCTCTACACACACACACACACACACACACACACACACACACACACACACACACACACACACACACACACACACACACACACACACACACACTCACGTAACTTACTAATGGCACTTTCCCTCCTTGTTAATCTCCTTCTCTCACTTAGCCCTCCTTCTCCCCCTCTTCACTAAGCGGACCTCTTACGAAAGCCACCCTTCTGAAAGCCCTCAATTCCCTCCTCTTACGTGGGCCTCTTGCACCTCTTGAATTGTCTCTCTCTCTCTCTGCCTCTCGCCAAGTCACTCATCTTTTCCTCTTCTCTAAACATCTCTCACTCTTCTCTTCCTCTTCTATATAATGTCTCGCACTCTTTTTTCACCCTTTTTCTCTTCTCCAAATGGCTTTCACTCTCCTCGAACTACTTCTCTTTTCCTCTTCTCTAATCTGCTCGCACTCTTCTCATATCGCTCTTCTTTTCCTCTTCTCCGGCGACTCTCACTCTCCTCGACCCACTAATCTTTTCCTCTTCTCTAATCTGCTCGCACTCTTCTCATATCACTCTTCTTTTCCTCTTCTCCGGCGACTCTCACTCTCCTCGACCCACTAATCTTTTCCTCTTCTCTAATCTGCTCGCACTCTTCTCATATCACTCTTCTTTTCCTCTTCTCCGGCGACTCTCACTCTCCTCGACCCACTATTCTTTCCCTCTTCTCTAAACGTTTCTTATGCTCCTCAAACCCCTCATCTTTAGCTCTTCTCTAAACGGCTTGTACTCTCCTCAGATCCCTTATCTTCTCTAAGCGACTTTCACTCACTGTCCCCCAAGTTCCTCATCTTCTCTTTAAATGGCTCTCCCCCAATCCCACTTTCATCATCGTCTTTTCTAGTGCGTCGTGAAAGAACAGGGTCAATACTCAATCGCTTCATGGCAAGGGGCATTGGCAACAAGAAAATCTGCTCTGAAGGTCTCGGCCACGGGTCTTGCTTGCTTGTGGATCCGTAAAAGGCGTTGACTATACTGGACGGTGCGGTAACACTGTCTTCAGGGTCACTGGCGATGCTCAAAATAGCGTCTCAGATCATGGATGCGGCTTGCTCTGCTTTTGGTCTTGTCACTGAGCACAGGCAGATGACCTTGGAATGTATTACAGAACTTATATATAGGAAGAGCTTGGGAATTCTAAGCATGCTATACAATCCTAATAGCTTTCAAAATGCAAATAGGATCAAGGACTTTGCTTTGGTGTTGTGATCTTATTCTTGGCATTAAACTCAGGAAGATGAACTTGGAGTGTATTACAGAACATACATATAGGAAGAGCTTGGGGATTCTAAGCATGCTATACAATCCTAATAGCTTTCAAAATACATATAGGATCAAGTACGTTGTCTTCTCCTCCTCCTCCTCCTCCTCCTCCTCCTCCTCCTCCTCCTCCTCCTCCTCCTCCTTCTCCTCTTCCTCATCCTCCCTTCTACCTATCTCCTCCTCCTCCTCCTCCTCTTCCTCCTCCTCCTCGGTTACTCTTTTTTTTTTCTTTCCTGTTGACCTACTATTTAGTTTCTCCTTTCCTCCCTCCTCCTCCTCCTCCTCCTCCTCCTCCTCCTCCTACTACTACTACTACTACTACTACTACTACTACTACTACTACTACTACTACTACTACTACTACTACTCTCTCCACATGAAGCCCACTTTCCTGTTCCGCTGCATACCTCGTTATGTATGTACCCAAAAAAGATAAGAGAGAGAGAGAGAGAGAGAGAGAGAGAGAGAGAGAGAGAGAGAGAGAAATCGATTAGAGGAAAGTTTATATAGGAAGGAATGTGTGTGTGTGTGTGTGTGTGTGTGTGTGTGTGTGTGTGTGTGTGTGTGTGTGTGTGTGTTACGACAAGCAAGCCAAAGGAGTGCAAGGTTGGCGGGGCAGCGACGTAACGCCAAATCCCGGTATGGAAAGTAAATCCGTACCTGGTGGGGAGACTTAAGCGGACTGGATAACACTCATTGATACGACCTGAAGGAGAAAGGAAGGAAGGGGCTGAGGTACACGACTGTTCCTTCCCTCTCTCCCCCTTCTCCATCTCTCCCTTTCTCCCTTCCCCCCCCATCTTCTCTTCTGTCTTCTCCTCCTTTTCATCCTCTCTCCTCTCCCTCCTCTCCTCCTTATCTTCTCTTCCTCCTCTTCATCCTGTTTATCCTCTCTCCTCTCCCTCCCCCCCTCTTTATCTTCTCTTCCTCCTGTTTATCCTCTCTCCTCTCCTTCCTCTCCTCTTTATCCTCGTCTTCTCCTGCCCCCATCTTCTCTTCTTCCTCCTCCTCTTCATCCTCTCTTCTCCTTCCTCCCCTCTTTATCCTCGGTTCCTCCTGCCTCCATCTTCTCTTCTCTTCCTCCTCTTTCTCCTTTTCATCCTCTCTTCTCATTCCTCCTCCCTTTATCCTCGTTTTCTCCTGCCCCTCATCTTCTTTTCTTCCTTTTCCTTTTCTTTCTCGCCCTCTTTATTTCCGTTTTCTCCTCCTCTTCTTCACGTTGGTCTTTCTCTTCTTTTTCTGTATAATTTTCTGCCATGCATTTTCGCCTTTGCCTTGTCTCTTTTTCCTTTTTCTCTCCTCCGCCTCTCCCTCTCTCTCCCCTGGTATTTCCCTCCCCTTCTCTCCTCCTCTCAAGTTTGCATCTCTTAATTTATAACTCGATTTTACATTCCAGTTTTGTTGTCATGTATTTCCCCTCTCCCGGTGGATATAGGGTGTCTTGTGTGCGTACGCCTGGGTGCTGGTGCTGGCGTGTCCTTATCTCCCTTTTCCCAACACGGCCTTCCCCCTTAACCGTTCCTTCCTCAGCCAGTAAGCACCGTAGGCCCACGTCAGCCCGGGGAATTAAGTGTTGTATGGTGCCCTTGTATTTGTACCCCGGGGTGTTGCTGCTGGCTTGTCCTTATCTCCTCCCCTACCCTCTTCGGCCAGTAAGCACCATAGTCTCACGTCAGCTCGGTGGATTAAGTGTTGTAGAATGTTGGGTCCGTAAGCGGTTTGCGGGGGATGAACCGCTTGGCGACTGACGTAAAAAGTTAAACAGAGGAAGACTTCCGTGGAGGGCGCTCAGTCAGTCAGGTGAGCTCACGTCACCAGCCACCTCGTGCACTAATTAGATATCACAGGTGGAGGTGGGAGGGTAGGGGAGGAAGGGCTGGGAGAGGAGAGTGGAGAGGGAAGGGAAGGAAGGGGTGGGAGAGGAGAGTGGGAAGGGAAGGGAAGGAAGGGGTGGGAGAGGAGAGTGGGAAGGGAAGGGAAGGAAAGGGTGGGAGAGGAGAGTGGGAAGGGAAGGGAAGGAGTTAGGGGTAAGGGGAAGGGAAGGAGAAGGGTGGAAGGGGAAGGAGAGGAGAGTGGATGGGTGGATGGGGAAGAGAAGGAGAGGGGGGTGGATGGGTGGATGGGGAAGAGAAGGAGAGGAGGGTGGAAGAGGAAGGGGTGGATATGGAAGGGAGAAGAGGAGGGTGGAGAGGGAAGGTGAGAAGGATGGAGGTAGGGAGAAGGGGAGGGTGGAAAGGGAGGAGAGAGGAAGGGAGGAGGAGTGGGTCAGAGAACGAGGAAGGAAATGTGTTGAAGGCCAAGGGAAGGACAGACCAAGAAGTGTTACCTGGAAGAGAAGATTGGTGTCAGGTGTATTAGTGTTGTTGTTGTTGTTGTTGTTATTTTTTTCTTCATCTTCTCCTTCTCCTTGTTCTTCTTGTTTTTGTACTTGTTCTTGTTCTTCTTCTTCATCTTCTCCTCCTTCTCCTTGTTCTTCTTGTTTTTGTACTTGTTCTTGTTCTTCTTCATCTTCTCCTTCTTCTTGTTATTGTTCTTCTTCATCTCCTTCTTCTTATTCTTGTTCTTCTTCTATCCCAACCTAACCTAACCTTATCTAACCTTCACTATCTTAACCCAACCCAACCTAAACCCAAACTTGACATAACCTTCACTAACCTAACCCAACCTAACCTTATCTAACCTTCACTATCTTAACCCAACCCAACCTAAACCCAAACTTAACATAACCTTTACTAACCTAACCTAACCTAACCTAACCTAACCTTATCTAACCTTCACTATCTTAACCCAACCCAACCTAAACCCCAACTTAACATAACATTCACTAACCTAACCTAACCTAAAACCGGGCCGGGTGCCGAAGACTGCTGCTACAGTTTAGAAATATACGTCTTGGCAGCCACCCCTTCCTCCATGGCTTCGAGGAACAATGTATTAGGGGAAGGGGAAGGGTTGGGGGGTCGGATATTGCGTCAGCTTAGTAAGTAACGCGTTTTGTTTGTTTTCTTTGCTCTGTTCTGCTTCCACAATGCTTTTGTAACATACGGCGAAGGGCTGGGTAGTGAAGTGTAGCGCTTGTTGAGCTGTCTTGGGGTCGTTCTGGGAGAGTTTGTTGAGGGTATGAAATAGAGATAGAGGGAGGTTGAAAGAGGTGAAGAGAAATACATAGGCCTCACACCAACACAATACACAGCGCACACACACACACACACACACACACACACACACACTCAAGCACAAACAACCCCCTCCCTCCCACACACAAACACATACAACCCCCCACCCACATAAACACTCGCAAATAGTACACAGAATGATAATTAGATGGATAGATAGATAGTTATTTTGATCGATAACGTGATAAGTAGTGAGAGAGAGAGAGAGAGAGAGAGAGAGAGATGGGAATTCATACCACATAATATAGAAAATCAAACCAGAGAGAGAGAGAGAGAGAGAGAGCATTGCCCTAAGTTTGATAAGATATAAGAAGGGTGTGTGAGCTCGTCGTTTCCTCTTGTACACAGCAGTAAACAATATTGGTGTCGACTAGATAACCTCATAACCTCCTAAAACTACTGGTTATGAGGAACTCGATCTAACTCTAACCGATCATGAAACCAAGGAAATTTGTGGGTCCATATATTCTGAAACGTCTCGGGCTCCCATTGCGACGGTTTCCCAAGGCCACCGAGATTAACCGGGTGTTCATGAGTGTGTTTGTCCCGTTGAGGAAGCAGGAGTCGTGTACAGCTGCCACCAGGGTCACCAAACACTGCATGCATGAAAACCCCCGCGACTTCTACCAGAGGCTTTCCAAACACGGGGATCTGAGGTGCCGAGCCGATTGGGAATAAGTCCTTTGGTCATGAGTGTGTTCCTATCTGGCAACTGTGGCGGTGAGATGTTACCAGACAAACTACTATTATAATTCCCATGGTAACTCTGTGCTTCACATTACTATATAACATACGCTAAGGCAGTACCAAGGAATATAGGTTTGTATTATCAGACTCCTCCGCCTCTCACATCAACTATTTCCAAAGTCCAAAACGGAGATCAGTAGTGTGTGTGTGTGTGTGTGTGTGTGTGTGTGTGTGTGTGTGTGTGTGTGTGTGTGTACATAACCTGTCCTCGTCATGTACTACGCCTTGCAGCTTAATTGAAGGCATTTATTACTCCAAGCATTCTGTGGCTATCGATATCGTCCATTATTTGCCCTATTTTTACGTCCCTATTACAAACACTTGATAGATAGATAGCGAGTTAATTAGTTAGAAAGCTAGTTAGATGACTGGTTAGTATAGTTAGTTAGTTAGTTGGTTGATTGATTGGTTAGATATTTAGTAAGGTAATTTAGTAAGGTGATTGATTGGATAGATTCATAGTTAACTGGTTGATTGGATAAATAGATAGTTAGTGAATTAGTTAGTTAGTTAGTTGGTTGATTGATTGGTTAGATAGTTAGTTAGTTAGTAAGGTGATTGATTGGATAGATTCATAGTTAGTTGATTGATTGGATAAATAGATAGTTAGTGAATTAGTTAGTTAGTTAGTTGATTGGTTAGATAGTTAGTATAGCCAGTCATCCAGTTAGTCAGTCAGTCAGTCAGTCAGTCAGTCAGTCAGTCAGTTAGTCAGTTAGTACGGCTTGACCATTCCCGTGAGATCAGCTTCAAGATATGAGTATGCCATAAACCATTCCCCTGCGAGCATGCCATCAACAACTTTCTTTTACTGGTTAATCAACAGCTACATGAACCCAGCATTTCAACTTCCCTTCCTAGTAATGGTGTGACGCAAGTTTAACACGAAAAAAAAAAAAGAGTGATTTGAAGCGAAGGATGTGGATGTGATTTATCTATTCCCTTGAACTGCTTCCCTTACTGTTGAAAAAAAGAACGTAGACGAAAACATTAAAAGCGACCACGTATTTTTGTATTAATAAGCCGCGAAATAATAAAAAAAAATAATAATTGGTAGTGAAGGATGAGAAATTAAACAAGACTTTTTATTGGTTTGATTTATCTTTGCCCTTGAGCTGCTTCCTTTACTTAAAAAAAAAAAAAGAACGTAGACGAAAACATTAAAAGCGAAATAATAAAAAAAAAGTAATTGGTAGTGAAGGATTTGGAATTAAACAAGACTTTTTGTTGTTTTGATTTATCTTTGCCCTTAAGCTGCTTCCCTTACTTAAAAAAAAAACATCTAAGACGGAAAACAGATTAGAAGCGACCACGTATTTTTTTTATTTATTTGTAAGCCACGAAATAATAAAAAAAAGTAATTGCAAGTGATGGATGTGGAATTCGATCTTGTTTTGTTTGTTTGTTGTCATTTTTTGCCCTTGAGCTGCTTCCCTTACTTAAAAAAAACAACGAAGACGGAAAACAGATTAGAAGCGACCACGTTTTTTTTTTTTTTTTTGTAAGCCACGAAATAATAAAAAAAAAGTAATTGCAAGTGATGGATGTGGAATTCGATCTTTTTTTGTTTGTTTGTTGTCATTTTTTGCCCTTGAGCTGCTTCCCTTACTTAAAAAAAAAGAAGACGTAAAAACAGATGATAACCAACTACTGATTTTCCCATTGGTATAAACACACACTGATAATGAATTCCACCGAAGCAGCATCAGTCAGCCTCTTTAACCCGGTAGCTGCGGGGATCATATTTCTTAAAGGCCCCTCTATGCGAATTAATGAGAAAAAATTCACCACTCACGCCATAATACATAATACATAATACATACCAACGCTTTTGTAATCAGTTTATGCATCATCTTTTTTGGGAGGGGTTATATCATGGAAAGAATTTGGCCCGTTGTTGGTACACAGTAAAGCCACAAATTTGGCCCTTCGCTGGTAGACGATAAAGCCACAAATTTGGTCCATCGCTGGTACACAATAAAGCCACAAATTTGGTCCATCGCTGGTACACAATAAAGCCACAAATTTGGCCCTTCGCTGCTACCGGGTTAAAATGAACCTTGTTGCGTTTCACTATATTCCGCTTCCGTTTTTCCTTTATGATTCCGAATCCTCCTCCACTTCCTTTCATATCAATAACTGGTACTAAAGTGGAACCAGATTGTCGAGACCGTGTTGGCGTTGGTTTTCGGGGGTCCTTTCCTCCCCGCCGCTCCGCTACACAGTCTCAACACCTAGGTTGGTATTACGAGACACTTTACCATCTCACATCAGCTATTTCTAAAGGTCAAAGAGGGGATCAATTGGGGTCTAATGAGTGTTTCTTTAGGTTCACGGTACAGGAGAAGGGCTAAACTACCACCAGGGTCATAAAACTACTCCTGGAAATGCCCAAAACTCATACGAAAGCCTTGACAAATGTGTATACGTGGGTGAGGAAATGTTTAGCAATACGGCCCCTATATTTCTCCTTCCCATATGATACCTATAGCGAGCACCTCTCTCTCCCTCTCATATGTTACCTATAGATACGGAAGGAAAGGAAGGGAAGGACCAGCGGGAGCCAACGCCAAGCTGGTTCACTGTAACACCAAATTCTTCATGTCCCTATAACCGCATCTACCGTTTTGAGTTTATCGTTGTTCGCTCCATAATCTAAGTTGTCTAATACTGTAATTCCCGACTTTCTTTCATGGTTAATCATTGGGTTCGTAGCAGCGGGGGTCTTGATAACAGCTGGTGGTGGTGGTGGTGGGTAGGGGTCAGAGGGTTCAGGAGTTTCCAAGTGGTGTCACTGAATCGAGCAAGGAAAGGTTCGAGGTGTGTGTTGAGCCTCTCTGAATCCTGTTAGCGGGGCGGGGGGGTGAGTGTTGGAAGGTGGTTATTGTTGTTGTTGTTGTTTATAATGTTCTTGTTTACGTTGTTGCTGTTTATTGATTGCTCTCCTACTTGTTATTTACTATCATATTTACCATTATAATTATTTCCTTTCTACTATTCTACTTATACTAGATCCTATTTTACTTAATGTTATAATACTC
This sequence comes from Eriocheir sinensis, assembly GCF_024679095.1. Lineage (NCBI taxonomy): Eukaryota > Metazoa > Arthropoda > Malacostraca > Decapoda > Varunidae > Eriocheir > Eriocheir sinensis. The sequence continues at coordinate 10,147,906 of NC_066559.1, forward strand.
GTGTAGATATTGATGCAATTTATAAACGTCGATTGAAGAGGATAGTTAGTTCCCTATAGTAGTAGTAGTAGTAGTAGTAGTTGTTGTAGTAGTAGTACTCCCATAAGTTTATCCTTTTTAACAATCTCTTCGTTCATGCAATCAGCAACAACAACAACAACAATAAATCCTACCGCAGAACACACACACACACACACACACACACACACACACACACACACACACACACACACAAGAAAAAAAATGTTTACAAATTAAGCATTCTTCTTCTTTTTCTTTTCATTTGGCAACGTCCATTCTCTCAATGTTTTATTCTGTATCTCTTTCTTAATCAGTCTTCAGGTGTGCGTTGATTAGGGGAACACCTGTGCGTTCTGCGTCCCTCTCTGGTGGTCGTCTCGTTATTTTTCTTCTTTCTTTGTTTTAGTTCTTGTTTTTCTAGTCTTCTTTTTCTTCTTCTTATTCCTCTTCGTTCTCGTCCTTGTCTTCCTTTTCGTCTTCGTCCACTTTTATTTATTTTTCTTCTACTTCTTCGTCTTCGTTTTCTTCATCTGCTTCGTCCCCATCTTCCTTTCTTTTTCTTCTTCTTCTTCTTCTTCGTTCTCGTCTTTGTCTTCCTTTTCGTCTTCGTCCACTTTTATTTATTTTTCTTCTACTTCTTCGTCTTCGTTTTCTTCATCTGCTTCGCCGCCATCTTCCTTTCTTTTTCTTCTTCTTTTTCATCTTCCCCTCCTCCTCCTCCTCCTCCTCCTCCTCTTCTTGTACTTCTTCATCTTCTTTCGTAACCTTTATAGTATGTGCTTGATAACGAATTGCTGTCACACGCCTGCAGTCCTTACTATTAAACCACCATTACCTTTGCCAGCCTTCCATTGGGGCCCTTAATTGTGTGACCTTGGTCCGCACGTGCTGGATAATTGGAATACCTTAACAGCACTTATCGCCCTGCCTGCCACCGCCTCAATCATCCCTGTGTGTTCTTTTCATTAGCTTAGTATACGCCCCATTGTTGTCTCTGTCCCACACACACACACACACACACACACACACACACCAATACCAATACAGGATCGTCGGTGTGCTAGTAATTGCTAAGCCGCCGCCACCACCACCTTAGGCTAGAGTGAACGAGTGCCATCGACCTCTCCTCCCTTCCACCGGCACTATACCTTATGAAACAGGCATCTGCTATTCTGTTTTTTTTCATCTTTCCTCTGATCGAAGTTTTTTTATAAGAGACACGCGTACCAAAGTCGCCTCTGTTATTAAGTTTGATTGGTAGCTATCTGCTCTCTGTTCCTCCTCTGTTCTCTTGGCAGGAGTAGCTTTGTTGAGGGTATCTCGTAACGTTATGTTCGCTCATTGCTCCGCGGGGCTCCTATATACAGGTTGACCCAATATAATCAAAGGGAAATTTGACCTCTCGCTCTCCATCTCACCCCCTCCCTTAAAAAAAAGCAAAGAAAGATAGTTCATAGGAGTGTTCATAGATGCTCAGTACATACATTCCTTCCTTCTTTGAATATTATTTTTTTTTCTTCCGTGAACTAACATAGCATAGTCAGCCTTTGTACCTGACTCTACAGAAAACAAAATCACGTACAGAAAACGCTTGGGTTCATAGTAGACTGTTATAAAGTTTACTGAAGGTGAAAATGCGGTATAAGAAAGTGAAGTTTGGGGCATACGCTGTAGCTGCGCGTGACCCCGGTGCTCATCTCCGTCGCATCAGCCCTTGAGCATGTGGCGGGCGAGAACCTATCACCCCGGGACACAGGGCCGGTGTGACATCCGCGTTACCACAGTTTAGCTTTCCAAGGTTTTCTCAGGAACCCATATTTCGACCAGCCCCCCAAAAAAGATGAAAAGCCAGGTTACCATTTCGAAGAGGGGCTGGGTTAATCATTTAATGTGGGCTAGCCTACCATATGAGGGAGGCTAGATTACTGTTTTAAAGAGGCTAGGTAAGTATTAGAAGAGGTAGGTTTCTTATTTCAAAAGGGAGTGAGGTGACTTGTATCAATCAATCATAATCACACTCTGTACTGCCTGGGGGTTGGGATGGCATGCTCCTCCCTTCTCCTTTGTTGTTTTACTTGCAACAATAAACTATCAATCAATCAATCAATCAATATTTGACATGGAGGAGTTTTGGGGATTTCCACGGGTAGGGTTTTTTTTTTTTTTTTTTTTTATTAACAACAAAGAAGACAGCACAAGGGCACAAAAAAAAACAATAAAAAAGCCCGCTACTCGCTGCGCCTGTAAAGAATCCAAAGAGGTAGCCGAAAGAGACCGTGGTGGTAGTATGACCCTTTACTGTACCAAGAACCTAAAAGACACCCATAAAAACCCGACAGATCTCCGTTTTGGACTTTGGAAATAGTTGATGTGAGAGGCGGAGGAGTCTGATAATACAAACCTATATTCCTTGTTACTGCCATAGCGTACGTTATATAGTAATGTGAAGCACAGAGTTACCATGGGAATTATAATAGTTTGTCTGGTAACATCTCACCGCCACAGTTGCCAGATAGGAACACGCTCGTGACCAAAGGACTTATTCTTAATCGTCTCGGCACCTTAGATCCCCGTGTTGGAAAAGCCTCTGGTAGAAGTCGCGGGGGTTTTCATGCAGTGTTTGGTGACCCTGGTGGTAGCTATACACGACTCCTGCGTCCTCAACGAGACAAACACACTCATGACCAAAGGACTTATTCTTAATCGTCTCGGCACCTCAGATCCCCGTGTTTGAAAAGCCTCTGGTAGAAGTCGCGGGGGTTTTCATGCAGTGTTTGGTGACCCTGGTGGCAGCTGTACACGACTCCTGCTTCCTCAACGGGACAAACACACTCATGAACACCCGGTTAATCTTCTCGGTGGCCTTGGGAAACCGTCGCAATGGGAGCCCGAGACGTTTCAGAATATATGGACCCACAAATTTCCCTGGTATCATGATCGGTTAGAGTTAGCCCGAGTTCCTCATAACCAGTAGTTTTAGGAGGTTATGAGGTTATCTAGTCGACACCGATATTGTTTACTGCTGTGTACAAGAGGAAACGACGAGGTCACGCACCCTTCTCATATCTTATCAAACTTAGGGCAATGCTCTCTCTCTCTCTCTCTCTCTCTCTCTCTCTCTCTCTCTCTCTCTCTCTCTCTCTCTCTCTCTCTCTCTCTCACAAGGACATACGATATAGCTGCGCGTGGCCTCGGTGCTCATCTCCGTGACATTAACAGAACACACAATTTCACGCGTTTCCTTTAAAGCCAATCGTTGTCCTTTTGCTGCTCTGGGATATGCTTTTTTTTTTTTTTTTTTTTTTTTACGGGCTGGGAATACCTAACCGCCCCCCATACACACACACACACACACACACACACACACACACACACACACACACACACACACACACAGACAGATAGACACCTCTATTTCATGATTCATTTTGTGTATTTTGCCTGTTCTTTTCTTTTAATCTACTCTTCTTCCGCTTTTGCCTTGTGTTGTTAGTCGTCGTTATTTTTTTTCATTATCTTTGTTACACTTAATGATTTGCTTCTATTTCTTTGTTTATTCATTTCTGTCCTCTATTCTTTTTTTTTGTCCTCTTTCTCCCGTCCCAACCTTGCTAGTCCTGTTTCCGAAGTCGGGGATGTTTGTTTCCATGTCATTTCTCAGCTTTTGTTTAGCATCAGCGCGTTACCTGCTCATCTTCTTAAGGCCATGGTTTCAGATATTGCTCAGGGTAAGACTGTAGCATGGTTGTGGGATGCATTTCCAGATTGCTATACTCTAAATATTGCTTGATGATCGTACTCAGAACATTGCTTGATATTATCGTACTCAGAACATTGCTTGATTATCATACTCGGAACATTGTTTGATATTATCGTACTCAGAACATTGCTTGATTATCATACTCGGAACATTGCTTGATATTATCGTACTCAGAACATTGCTTGATATTATCGTACTCAGAACATTGCTTGATATTATCGTACTCAGAACATTGCTTGATATTATCGTACTCAGAACATTGCTTGATATTATCGTACTCAGAACATTGCTTGATTATCACACTCGGAACATTGCTTGATATTATCGTACTCAGAACATTGCTTGATATTATTGTACTCAGAACATTGCTTGATTATCATACGCGGAACATTGCTTGATATTATCGTACTCAGAACATTGCTTGATTATCATACTCGGAACATTGCTTGATATTATCGTACTCAGAACATTGCTTGATATTATCGTACTCAGAACATTGCTTGATTATCATACTCGGAACATTGCTTGATATTATCGTACTCAGAACATTGCTTGATATTATTGTACTCAGAACATCGCTTGATTATCATACTCGGAACTTTGCTTGATATTATCGTACTCAGAACATTGCTTGATATTATCGTACTCAGAACATCGCTTGATTATCATACTCGGAACTTTGCTTGATATTATCGTACTCAGAACATTGCTTGATATTATCGTACTCAGAACATCGCTTGATTATCATACTCGGAACTTTGCTTGATATTATCGTACTCAGAACATTGCTTGATATTATCGTACTCAGAACATCGCTTGATTATCATACTCGGAACTTTGCTTGATATTATCGTACTCAGAACATTGCTTGATATTATCGTACTCAGAACATTGCTTGATATTATCGTACTCAGAACATCGCTTGATTATCATACTCGGAACTTTGCTTGATATTATCGTACTCAGAACATTGCTTGATATTATCGTACTCAGAACATCGCTTGATTATCATACTCGGAACATTGTTTGATATTATCGTACTCAGAACATTGCTTGATATTATCGTACTCAAAACGTCGCTTGATTATCATACTCGGAACATTGCTTGATATTATCGTACTCAGAACATCGCTTGATTATCATACTCGGAACATTGTTTGATATTATCGTACTCAGAACATTGCTTGATTATCGAACTCTGAACATTGCACTCATCGGTTTCTGCCCAAAAGCTCTCACCGACGGTATGGAATCAAACTTGTCATCCATAAATGATTGTTCTAGACGAGTGGAAAGAATAAATCAACATTAAATACGCTGATTTGACTGTCGTATTTAGGTATCGCGGTCGTGCACATGGGAACGCTGGTTATCTGTACCACAAAGACAACACATCTTGAAAGGGAACAAAACTTGCTGTTCGGGGGATGCGAAGAGGAAAAAGGAAGTAAATTGCGAACAATCAAAATTTTGTCAAGAAAGTGATATTTTGTCAAGGAATGAGAATTTTTTTATCTTTTTTTTTATGGAATAAGGAAAGTTAGAAGTTGTTTGATTTCTGGGCCTTGCAGCTTCTTGTCAGTATCCTGCCAAGTACTCCAGTGAATATTAGATAGCCTGGCCCGCAGCTTGTCGTTATCATGCCTATTGTCATACCCAGCTATGAAGTCCTTCTGGGCAGGGCTCTCACGAGGAATTCCCTCGCCGAAGCGCTGTTAACTTTCCCTTAATTATTGGACTAGTGTAAAAAATACTTATTCGCATTGTAAACTAATTATATCTCGACTGCGGAGCACACGAGAGCGTGTCGGAGTAGCTGCCATTGCGGGTTGAGGTTAGGAAGTGACTGGTGTCGTCAACCTCTGTCCGCTGACAACGTCGGAGAGCAACGTTGTCACGTGTTATGGACTTTTTACAATTAATTTTTTTTTACAACAAAGGAGGCAGCTCAAGGGCACAAAAAAAGGAAGCAATAATAAAAAAAAGCCCGCTACTCGCTGCTCCTAAAAAAAGAATCAAAAGAGGTGGCCGAAAGAGGGGTCAATTTCGGGAGGAGAGGTGTCCTGATACCCTTCTCTTGAAAGAGTTCAAGTCGTAGGCAGGAGGAAATACAGATGAAGGAAAATTGTTCCAGAGTTTACCAGCGTGAGGGATGAAAGAGTGAAGATGCTGGTTAACTCTTGCATAAGGGGTTTGGACAGTATAGGGATGAGCATGAGTAGAAAGTCGTGTGCAGCGGGGCCGCGGGAGGGGGGGAGGCATGCAGTTAGCAAGTTCAGAAGAGCAGTCAGCGTGGAAATATCGATAGAAGATAGAGAGGCAACATCGCGACCGAGTTTAAGAGGTAGAAGACTATCAGTTGGAGGAGGACAGCTGATGAGACGAAGAGCCTTAGACTCCACTCTGTCCAGGAGAGCTGTGTGAGTGGAGTACCCCCCACACGCGAGATGCATACACCATACGAGGGCGGACAAGGCTCCTGTATATGGATAGTAACTGCGCGGGGGAGAAGAACTGGCGGAGACGATACAGAACGCCCAACCTCGAGGAAGCTGATTTTGCTATTATTCTAAAAAGCGACACATTCATAGCAGTGCATAACCATATCCAATATATAAACAGAATATTCAATGAACAATTTCAAACAGTAAATAGCTGACATGGAGAGAGAGTGATGTATTTGGGGTGATACCGCATCGATGGGTAGAGCGCGAGCCCCACCCAAACAGACTTCACATTTGATGATTTGAGTCTGACCATAGTAACCGCCTTCGGTGGCGAACTCACGTGATACAAGGGATTAGAGACGCCAGAAGTTATCATATTATCACTTTATTATATAATAATCAAAATATATTCATCAACAAGGAAAGCATAGCAAAGAACACGTGTGATGCCCTGCAGTGCCTCGGGGCCTCCAGGGCCGCCAGTCGCGTGCCAGAGAGCGAGGCGACGCCAGGGCCACAGCCACTCGTCCTCGGCCTGCTCGTGAGGACAGACAAGTGTGAAAACGAGTAATGAAGGTCCGCTAATTGGTAACACTTTACAAATCATGGCGATATGCATCTGTGGCGAGGTTGGCACTGACTATACACACTAAACAAATATAAAAAAAGTGATCCCTTTCTGGAAGAATTTGTACAAGATCCCGACTAGGCGAGGCGGGCACGAAGCCGGAACTGGCCGGAACTGGCTTGTTCCGGCGGCCCAATAGTGAGTGCGAGCGTGGTCAGACGCCCACTTGAGAGCCAACGAAGTGGTCTCTTGAGCAAGGGGCTCAGACGGTGGAGCGGGAGGGGGAGCGTGGTGGCGAGGTGCTGGAGGGCCTCGCGGGGCTGTGCTTGGCCAGATACTGTTGGTACTCAAGCTCGTTGATCATCATCACCTGCTTGTTGGGCTCAGGGCTCTGGAGGGAGCTGGAGCGAGAGAGAGATCTGGGGGAGTTGGGAGGAGACTTGTTGCCTGGAGACCTGTTGCCGGGAGACCTATTGCCTGCGGACCTGCTGCTGCCGCCTGAGTTGCTGGACATGCTGGCCGTGCGTGACCTGATACCGTTGGGTATGGTGGGCAGGCGGGACCCCAGCCGCCGCTCGATCCACTTGAGCATGGAGAGCACTGCGTCTGTGGAGGGAAGGCGATGCGTCGCGGCTGACCGCAGGTTTTGTGACCTCGTGATTCTGAAGGTGACGGCCATGCCCTGCAGCGCCCGCATGGCGTCCTCGTCTGTCTTGTCGTCACCGGCGAAGATTGTGGACACGCGATCACACCAATCCAGACCGAAGAGTGTCCTGAGGATGTAGATGGCGGCGCGACCCTTGTTCCAGGTGACCGGGGGCCGGGCCTCGAAGGCTCTGTGTGACTGGTGCATTTTGATTCCCACTTCCTGGAAGAGCTCTTGCGCCCTTGAGGTGATGGCCGCAGTCTTGTTTGAGGGAACTTCCCGGTAGTGGAAGGCGATGCAGGAGCCTTTATTCTCCAGCCAGGCGCCGTCCACACACACCTCCTGCAGCCGCTGTTTCAACAGCTCCAGCTGCGTCTCGTACTCGTGCGGGACGGGGTGCATGAACATGGTGCCATCGGGGTGAACAATGTCGAAGCCGTGGTTACCGGCGTAGGTGATGCCCTCGATGCCAACCATGGACTTGACGTTTTCCAGGGAGCGGCCGGAGATGATGGCGATGTTGACGTCGGGCATGTGTGCCAGCCGCTCCAGCACGCGGCGAGTCTCAGGGGGCATCTGGGCCAGGTCTGGGTGGGGGGCGATGGGGGCGAGGGTTCCGTCGTAGTCAAGTAGTAGCGCCAGACGTGTGGATTCCGTCACGTAGGAGCCAAGGAACTCGCTGAAGTCCTCCTCGCCCATCGGGAAGCGGCCTGGTATCGCAGATTTGTCCTGGTCACTCAGGCAGTCGACTGTTTTCAAGAAATTTCTCAACCAGAAGTTGACGTCATGTTCCCTCTCTCGGCGACGCAACTGCTTCATTCTCATCTCCCGTTCGTCCTTGGGCATTGTAAGGGCGCGGTAGATTGTGTCGGCGAACTCGTTGGTCTCGTATGGATTGACGTGAAGGGCTTCGTGCATGGAGTTGCCGGCGCCAGCGAAGGGAGAAAGCAGGAGCACGCCGGGATCCCCTGTCTGGCAGGCCACGAACTCCTTAGCCACCAGATTCATGCCGTCCCTTAGTGGGGTCACCACTGCCACGGAGGAGTCGCGGTAGAAGGCAGCCAACTGGTCCTGCGACACACAGCCGTAGATGTATCGTATTGGGGACCAGTTAGGCGTTGAAAACTGTCCGTTGATCCTGCCGATGAGCTGGTCGAGCTCCTCCTTCAGTTCCTGGTACTCCTTGACGTCTGTGCGTGAAGGAACAGCGACCTGGAGGAAGGTGACTTTCTCCTTCAGCTCGGGGTGCTTTTCCAGGAGCGTTTCAAATGCGCGGATACGGTGGACGAGACCCTTCGTGTAGTCGAGGCGGTCCACGCCCAGCAGCAGCTGTTCCTGTGGGTTGTTCTTCACCACCTTGGGAGCCTTCTCTGCCAGCTGGACGAAGCGCTCGTAGGGGATGCTGATGGGCAGCGGGTTAATGGAGACTGTGCGGGAGTTGTGCTCTACCAACATCTGTTGTCTGTCGACGCGGCAGCCGAGGCGGCGCTGGCAGCAGTCAATGAAGTTGAGGCAGTAATCCTCGATGTGGAAACCGATGGAGTCACAGCCGAGGATGCCCTGGAGGAGCTCGTCGTCCCAGGGGAAGAGTCTCATGATGTCCCATGACGGGAAGGGAATGTGCAGGAAGAAGGCCATCTTGATGGGCAGGTTGAGCTCGTCGCACCTTTCCCTGATGGTGTTGGCGGCTAGCATCATGTGGTAGTCGTGCAGCCACACCAGCGGCACGGTGCCTGGGTTGCTCTCGTGCAGCCTCACCACGGCCTCCACGGTCAGTCGCGCGAACTCTTGGTTCACCAGACGGTACGCCTGCACGGGACAAGAGGCATCTGATCAGTGTCTGCATATATCACTATTCTCAAGATCGGATGCTTGTGCAGATTAAGCTTAATAATGTTACCTTTGCTTCATTATTAATAGTGTTCGCCAGTAAACACACTTGGCTCCAGGTGATCAGGACCTACCTCCCATTTGTCGGCCTCGAAGGTGGCGCGATCGGGCATGGAGTGGAAGAGTGGCCAGAAGGTCGCGTTGCAGCAGCCGTTGTAGTAGTCACTGAACACCTTCTTGGGGACTGTGACGGGCAGCACCTGCAACAACAAACGAGAAAAAACGGCATTACTCACGGCTCCGATTCAACCAGCTCAGTTATAACCCCGCCCCCCGAAGTGATGAGAGTTTTCTTGAAGCCCCAATGGCCACCTTTTAATTATTATAACTGTGGAATACAAGGCCACTTACAATATGAAAATGTTAAGTCACAGGTCCCACACACCCACGCGACACCTCCAGAATGAACGAATGAATGAATAAATGCGAACGATATCAATCTAAAAATCAAATATGCATAATTAATCCATATCGCACGACTGACTGACTATGAGTACCACCGAACAGCACCAGCTTCACACGATAGATCATAAATAAACAAGTGGCTCGCCTTCCTTCCCCTTCCCCTTGAGTGTTATGTTGTCGCTTTGTTGTCTCGCCTATGTGACCCTCGTGAGCCTCTGAGGTGTGGGAAATTGGAATATTGGCGCAGCATCATGAAACTGCTCCTGGGACATTGCTGACCACTGCCATGCGTGATCCAGAGAGAGAGAGAGAGAGAGAGAGAGAGAGAGAGAGAGAGAGAGAGAGAGCATGGACGGGTCGGTAGAATGCTCTGGAACACAACTCACGCACGGGCGACTCTCTGCGCTATCCAGTCTTACATCATAACATCTTAATCAACGTTCACTCATTCTATCCACCCGTTTAGAATATATGAATCATTAAGTTTTAGATGACGAGACTGATTGAATACCGTCATTTGCGTGTGTGTGTGTGGGGAGGGTGGAGATGACAGAGGGGGGAGGAGGGAGGAGTGAATGCACTGAGGCGGAAACCGATCAATGGAGTGTTCGGAGTACGATGATCTGATAACACTTCACGAGATCACTCACCTGGCTGCTCTTGAGGCCCGCGGTGGGAGACTGGTCGTTGGGGTCGGCCTCGGGGATCTCCAAGTTCTCGTCCTCAAGGTGGAGACCCGACCAGCCCACCCAGAGCCCGTTCGTCTCCACCACCACGGGGGCCACGGCTGTCACCAACCCGCCCGCGCTGGAACACAAGAAATCACGCCCTCAGTTACACGTTCTCGTTGGCTGAAGTTATTTTTCTGCCTGTTTTCGTCCCTATCCACCTCTGTGATCTTATATTTGTTCTCTTTATGACTGTTTCCATGTTTACTTCTAATCGCCTTCATCTATGTCATAATGTATCTATGTACAAGTTTATTTCTGCCTGTCCTTAGTTTTCATCCGTCTAAATATAACGTGTGAGGCATATTAATTAGTGTGTTGCTATTAGTTCCGTTTTTAGTTGCCATCCATCTTTTCATCCATCTTTTACTGTTTCTATAATTTTACCTCTTCCTGTGTTCGTCTTTCATTCGTCCATTCGGTCTGTATGTACTCAGCCTATTTATTACTACGTTTCTATAAGTGTACTCCTGCTTGCCAAAACCTGCATTCTTCTATATGGTCTGTGGAGATGGATAAACCTTTTGATGTATGTGATACCCTAAGAAGTTTACCCTCGCCTGTGTTATTTAAGTCTTCATCCTTTTAGTTCTTCTGTTTATACTAAGCCCTTGTGACTTTTTTTTTTTTTTACAGCAAAGGAGAGTTCAAGGGCACAGAAAAAGCAAACATTAATAAAAAAAAAAAAAGCCCGCTACTCGCTGCTCCTAAAAAGAATCCAAAGAGGTGGCCGAAAGATAGGTCAGTTTCGGGAGGAGAGGTGTCCTGATACCTGTGTTTGTATTATTCACTTGTTTCTTTTTGCCTGTTCTAGTACAATCATTACGCTAGATTATGAGCCAATTTCACAGTCCAACACAGTGTCTTCGTAACAGCCCGAACCAAACTATAGAATCCCATACAATCCAAAATGGTGAGGTCTTCGATGCCACACTAAATACACGACTTTTCCTGTATAGTTTCATCAAATTTGTGAACTTAAATATAAACACCAGTCACTATACAAGGTAATTTCGAAGGCTCTGGTATTGGTTTGGGAGCTTACTAACCCATCATGGGGAACTGTGAAACTTGCCCTATCTGTCTCTACTCACAAGGCGAAAGTGTCAACGTAAACACCGCAGACTTTCACGCGTCGACCTTATGGCACTCACCCGAACGTTACTCTCACCGTCTTGTGGTACTATGATCTCCACTATACCAGCATCGTTCACTCGTACCACATATTATCGATGCTTCATTATAGTCTCAGTCTCTCTCTCTCTCTCTCTCTCTCTCTCTCTCTCTCTCTCTCTCTCTCTCTCTCTCTCTCTCTCTCTCTCTCTCTCTCTCTCTCTCTCTCTCTCTCTCTCTCTCTCTGTGTTGCTCAGTATTGTACCCAACCAAGGTTCTCGACGCTTCCTAACTCTCTCTCTCTCATCCCCTCCGCACAAACCCTTACACCCTTACCCTTACACACACACACACACACACACACACACACACACACACACTTTCCCCCACACCCCACACCCCGCCACAATACCATCGTGCTCACCATTGTTTCCTGATGAGTTTGCCGGTGTCAGGGTCGGTGCCCAGACAGAAGGGGAGCCTGTTAGCCACCACGACCATGGGCGATGTGGATTTGACCTGCATGGTGCCGGGGAGGGAGGGGCGCTAACGTAGGGGGTTTGCTCTGGTTGTAGTCTGCTCTTGTTGCCGGGGGATGAAAGGGCTGCCTGATAACTCCTCTCGTCTGCCTCCCGTTCACTAAGAGCCAAGTTTCAGTCCGTCCGAGTCAGAGTCTGCACTGAGTCGTTGCTGGTCCTCCTGCTGCTGCTCGGGTAGTGTCAAGCGGTGTACTGGCGACCTGCAACACATCAAGGGGTATATATAGTCCACGGCCTTACCCTGGCCACCCAATCGGCAGCCGGCACTAATTTATACCCTTTGGCGACATAGTCTTGAGCCAATCCCTCTTGTTGTTGTTGTTGATTCTGCTGCTGCTGTTGTTGTTGTTGTTCACTCATTCCTAGGAAGAGCGTAGCGTGGCACGTCTTGCCTTTAAAAACTATACTTGTCATCAAAAATATAATGATAATGATAATAATAAAAATAATGTTAGTTCAGAAAATGTATATAATTAGACACAACTAAATATAGATGTTAAGATGTAAGCAGAGAGAGAGAGAGAGGGGTATATATCTCCGCAGCATCTCACTTGGTTATCCGTGCAACAGTTTAGTCCCAGCAGCCGTGCATGCGTCCAACCTAACCACACAGGACGAGAAGAAAGTAGCCGGAGGAATCGCAAGGAAAGAGACCAGAAGGATGAGGGAGATGCGTGAAATCGTAACCAGAAAGAAAAGTGAAGGGAACGTAACAGAAAGAGGGAGGGAGGAAGTGTATGAAGGGAGGAAAGAGACAGAGCGAGAGAGAGAAGCGAGAGGGATAGCTGGCAACGGGAAAAAGAGGAAAAGGGCGGCCAGAGGAAGACGTAACGGGAAGGAGGGAAAGAGGGAGTTTATGTAAAAGGGAAGAGAGAAAAGAGACAGCGAGAGAGGGAGAGGAAAGAAAGGGACAGATGGCAACAGAAAGAGGGGAATGAGGAAATGCGTGAGATATATAGGGAAGGGAGGAAAGAGAGAGAGAGAGAGAGAGCGACAGAGGAAGAGGAACAAGGTTGGTATTGTCAGATTCTCCCAACCCTCGCACCAACTATTTCCAAAGGCCAAAAAGGAGGTTAATCGAGTTCTAATGTGTGTTCTTTTAGGTTCACGGTACAGAAGAAGGCTCAGACTACCACCAGGGTCATAAAAGTACCCCTGGAAATGCCCTGAACTCCCACGAAAGACTAGTAAATTACGTGTTCTTGGGCGCAGAAATGTTTAAAAATATGACCAAAAAGGAGGTTAATCGAGTTCTAATGAGTGTTCTTTAAGGTTCACGGTACAGAAGGCGGCTCAGACTACCACCAGGGTCATAAAAGTACCCCTGGAAATGCCCTGAACTCCCACGAAAGACTAGTAAATTACGTGTTCTTGGGCATAGAAATGTTTAAAAATATGGCCCCAAGAGTCGTCCCCATTCTCCTTGTCCCCATGCACGCGTCGCGAAACACCCGATCTGCCCGTAACTGCGTATAAGGCGAGGGGAGCGGACAGAGAGAGCGGGTAAGACCAGTCCCGCCGCGCACCTTCCCGCCACCCTCACCCGCCCTGACCTGGTATTGGCACTGGCATGACGACCACTTCCCTCACTGCAGCTCATCACACACAGCTTTGAGCCAGTCACCCTACAGCCATGACGAGCCTCTCTATCTGGGGTTAATGTAGCGTTTCCTAGCATGCTATGTTCACCGTGTTAGCTGTCATTATTTATTTTGTTGTCTTTGATGTTTATTGGCCTCTTGGAGTTAGTGTAGCGTTTCCTAGGACTTTAGATTCACCTCAAAACAGCTGAGACTTGTGTTTTGATGTTCCACTGAGGTTCAGTTAACGAGCTGGTCAAGGGATGGAGCCTGGAGGGGTGAAACAGGGCACCATTTCAAACGATAATTAATTTCAGTACACGTGAAGATCGTTGTAAATGTCATAATACTTTCGTTAATTTTAAGTCCGTTGCCGGAGCTCGCGTTTCTTCACCAGATATCACACTGAGTCTAGTCTTCTCTGTGGGACTCGTGGTGTGAGGCTCCCCCATCAGATCCCGACCCTGACCAGCCTACGCCCATGGTAGTGTTAGTGTAGCCTCACCTCGCTCACCACAAAGATTCAAAGCCAGCCATGCATCGCCTCCCCCCCCATGTTAGTTCGTTATAGTCACCGTACACTAAACTGACCCAAAGCCCCGCCCACTCTGCCATAGCCAAAGGAGTTGATGAATGAATGGAACGTCAAAGTTAGGGGTCAGTGTTAGCTTGGAGGGAGGGTGGGGCAAGGAGCGGGGCATCTGCGTTTGTTTAGTGTACAGTGACTTTCTATAGATGCATTACTTGGCTATACCGTCAGTGGGAAGGCAGCAGGTGTATGTCCTTAAGTGTATGCGTGGTTGTATTACCTCTTCGGCCTTACAAGCTCAACAAGGAGCGTTTGACCCCTGCCTGTGCCCGGGTAGGACTGTCCGCGCGGCTCCATGTCAACCCCTTGCTGTCTAAAACTTATCGGGTTCATTCAGACACCTGGCGACTGGATAAAACAAACGGCTTACTTCACCTGTTCCATCAGTTATGTTTCTCAAATCCTTCACTCTGTTACCTTAGATTATAGCGGCTTAACTTTCTATGGCTAGCTTTTTTTTTGTTTGATTTCATGGCGTCGTCTCAGCACTGTTGGAATTCTTGGTGACGACCTCTGTTTGCTTTGATTTTTATATCCTTACGTGCTCTAACTGTTGTCATATGTATATTTACTAACTTGCATGCTCCCACTGTTACCATTCATCCTTACATCCTTCCCCTGTGAACTTACATCCCTATACCCAAACCTTGTTAATTCTACTTCCTTGCTCTTTCCAGTGTTACCATTCATCCTTACAGCCTCCCTCTGCGAACTTACATCCCTATACCCAAACCTTGTTAATTTTACTTCCTTGCTCTTTCCAGTGTTACCATTCATCCTTACAGCCTCCCTCTGCGAACTTACATCCCTATACCCAAACCTTGTTAATTTTACTTCCTTGCTCTTTCCAGTGTTACCATTCATCCTTACATCCTTCCCCTGTGAACTTACATCCCTATACCCAAACCTTGTTAATTCTACTTCCTTGCTCTTTCCAGTGTTACCATTCATCCTTACAGCCTTCCTCTGTGAACTTACATCCCTATACCCAAACCTTGTTAATTTTACTTCCTTGCTCTTTCAAGTGTTACCATTCATCCTTACAGCCTTCCTCTGCGAACTTACATCCCTATACCCAAACCTTGTTAATTTTACTTCCTTGCTCTTTCAAGTGTTACCATTCATCCTTACATCCTTCCTCTGCTCCATTACTGTCTCATATCCTTACTTCCTCACTCTGTCATCCTTGCATCCTCCCACTGTTACCAGACATCCTTATTCCTTACCATGTTATATTCCGTCCTTAAATCCTCCTCCCTCTCTTATCCTTGCATCCTCCCACTGTTACCATATATCTTCCAACCCCTCCTCTGTCACATCACATCCTAATATCCTTAAGTCTTATTTATCCTTGCATCCTCCTATCGTCCCGTCTATCCTGTTTGCTTCCTCATCTTATCACCGTCTAGTAGAGGTCCCGGGTAAGTGAACTCGGTGCCCGACTCACCCATCTGTACTAAACCCAGCCTGTTGTGCTTGGCTACCGAGATGAAAGTCCTTATCTCTTACCAGACTAAAAGACTGTCCTTGGCTATCAGCGTCCACCAATAACTTGTACTGTAATCAGCTTTAACTCAACCTACACTGACGGAACGAAACTTTATATCACTTATTTCACTCTATCACATTGTCTTAGAGAGTAAACTATATGTAAGCGCGACTGACACACACACACACACACACACACACACACGTGGAGCGCATCTGACAGCTAGACACGGCGCTTGAACGTGGCACAATACCCCCAATAAAAAACACTATGTGCTGCTGCTGCTGCCGATGGCCGTGCGCCAGAAACGTTGCCTAGACCAGGAAGGAAGGAAGAAAGGCACATGACACAAGCGTCCAAACAAGGCATACCTGAATCAGACGCAAACGTTTCTTGGGTCCGACCGTTTGTCATTCAGGGGCCGAGTTATCCTGGAGTCAACGTCAGTCAGCGAGGGAGTGCTGCTGTGTTGCGAGTTGCTGCCTGCCTTGTGTTCACTGCGGCGTCACTTAGCACTGTGGTGAAAGGCTGCCTTGCCCCGGTCCTTTATACACTAGGCGCGCGTCGCATTTTGGGTTGTTGATCTGACGAAGGCAATCAATATCGTCGCCAAGCATCTATTTTTTGGACGGGACGGACGGGATTTTCCACGCCATAGATAAGATAGTGTCATCGTGCGCTAATTATAGAGTGTACGCCCACGTGATTGGTCGTTGTTATGTTTTGTTTATGCTCGTGTTTCCTCGACAGGGTTGCGGAGCGGCGGGCGAGAGGCGGCAACCGGGAGTGACGTCACCCCATGCGCAGCTGAACAACAAATCCCGTGGTAAGTTTCCACTGTGTTTGCCTCGTTTTACAGATATTTACTGACCTGCACATGCCCTCCATTGATCACCAAGGCCTAGTTGACTCGTGTTGTGACGGACAGGCTTAAAAGTTAGTTACACAATCTGATTTGGCGGTAAAAGTGAAAGGAAAGCAATCTCTTAAGAAACGTTTAAGGGTGAAGTTTGGGACAATCATAATATTATCCTTTACCGGCATTGTCTTGGAATGCAACATGCTAGGTAATGGTTCGTAGTCATATTAGCGACAGATTACGGTCGTTGTCGGTGGAGTAAGCCCTTGAAAGGAAAGCAATCCCTAGAAACGTTTGGTAAGGTACGGTGATCGAGGTAAACTTGGAATCACTTATAATATTAACCCTTAGCGGCACTGTCTCAGCGTGCACCATGTTAAGTAACGGTTCATTGTATTTCATCATAGTCATAGTAGCGGCGGATTACGGTTGTTCTCGGTTGAATAATTCCTTCTTGAGCAACCTGTCCACAGTTGAGTGAGGGGTAATGTACCCCGGGCCAGCGTGCACACCCAGCTGCCCGGGATGAGGCGTGGGGCTGCCGGGGCACGGACACACGTGGACAGGGCGTGCAGGCCGTTGAAAACAAATGTTAGGTGAGCAGCGGCGAGCAGGGGCGAGGTCACGGTGTGTTCACGTGATCGCCACCTGCCGCCGCCAACGTTTGCCGCCAGTGTTGCCAACCCGCGGCTCTCTGATAACCTTCAGCGGGGGAGACGTTTCCAGAAGGGCGCACTCGCTCCTGCTTGTGATTCCTTGCTTGCAATGCGCCACAACACAACGCGGAGAAACCATAAATGACACAGAAGCTTTGTTGGGGTTGGCTTAGGAAACAAACCACCCTGAAGACCGTAGTGGCAGTGTGGGTGACATAAGAGACCGAGGCAGCATCACAGGTCTCTCGATTACCTCTGCTTGCAACGGCGTCTCTGGGACGGGGTTAAAGGTGACAGAGAAGGCGGAGGCGAGGCGCACCGAACGTACGAGAAGGCCCTCAGTGTGGAAATCTATATATAGCCTGGTGTTGAAGGGGGATGGGTGAGCTTTAATGATCTGAACCTAGAATACACCCTGAGTCACTTATGCCCGCCGACGTTACGAGAACTGTCGCTGTGATGAAATGCTCGTAGGTGGGTGGGTGGGGGTACGGCGAACGTGGAGAGGTGTAAACATGGGCCGTATTACTAAACATTTCGATCCCCAAGTTTACACATTTGACAAGGATTTCTTAGGAGTTGTGAGCATTTCCTTGGGTAGTTTTGTGACCGAGATGGTAGGTTGATAAAGCTTCTGTACCATGAACCTAATAAAACACTCATTAGAATCCAATCGACCTCCTTTACGGCCTCTGAAAATAGTTGATTTGAAGGAAGGAAGCGTCTGACAATACCTGGTATAGACTCATGCGCGTGTATGCTCATGGGTAAAGTACGGAGCTAATCCTTTCCTTCGCTTCTCGATTCATCACTTCTTGTCCAGCCTCTTAGTGATGAAGTAGCTTAGAGGAAATGCTGTGTTTGTAATGTTATGTGACCACTGACAGAAGGAAGCGAGGTAACACAAAATATGCCATTCAGTCCATTCCTTCACCTCTCCTTCACTGTACGTCGCCCAGCCTCTTAGTGATGAAGTAGCTTAGAGGAAATGCTGTGTTTGTAATGTTACGTGACCACTGACAGAAGGAAGCGAGGTAACACAAAATATGCCATTCAGTCCATTCCTTCACCTCTCCTTCACTGTATGTCGCAAAGCCTCTTAGTGATGAAGTAGAGTAGAGGAAACGTTGTATTTGTAATGTTATGTGACCACTGACAGAAGGAAGCGAGGTAACACAAAATATGCCATTCAGTCCATTCCCTCACCTCTCCTTCACGGTACGTCGCCCAGCCTCTTAGTGATGAAGTAGAGGAGATGTTGTATTTGTAATGTTATGTGATCACTGACAGAGAGAAGGGAGGTAACTAATTTAGCACCGGGCTATTGACATTATTAGGTCGTCATTGCGTTACAAAAATTATTGACAATTCTTGAGGCTATCGTGAGGATGCAAATATTGTAACTCATTCCGCTTCAGGAATTTATCAGTTTAAATGCTGTGGCTGACGTCATACCTATTAAAATGAAGGAATGGTAATTTCAGGTGGTAATTTGAGTATAATTGCCAGTAAAAGTGTGTAAAATGAAAATATCTGCCTAAATCAATACTTAACCACATACTGCGAAAGCTTGGTTAACTGTAAGATAAATGAGGATGGGAAGTATTTATTGAATAATGAGTGTATATATGCACCGCCTGCGCCGATTATACTGTTTAGTCTGCTTCGAGGCTTCGAGGCGTGCCAATAGTGGAGCCTGTTTCCACATTATCTGCCGGCCCTTGGTGATGCGGTAGAGATGGACACACCAATCCGCCGTGCCGTTTGGCGATAACTGAGGCCTTCAGTGTGAAGAAGAATGATGGCTTTGCACCTGTCTTGTGGGGTCACCACTGAAACTAACGTGAGCATGACTTACTGCGGCCATCAAATCAACACACGCAGGATCGAAACGTTTCATAATGGTTTCAGATGTGTCATCACTATCAGGGGTACCAACCATTCCGAGGCTACTAGTCGCGATCGATTTATTTTCACATCCATCGTGCCCTGGGGCAGGATTCATCAAACCACTTACGAGACCTATTGATGGTAAGTCTTCTGGTCACTCCATCATCTAGGAACGCTCTTGATCTTAAAGCGACTCCAGACTCCAGTGACAATGAAGGAAGTGTCGACCAGGCCAGTACTTCATTCACTGTCATCGGAGCAGCCTAAACACAAGGATCATTCGTAGAGGACAGATTTACTTAAAGATTTATCAACGACCGGTCTTGTAGTGGCTTCATGAATCCGAGAACTTTTTGTTGACAGTGTTTATAAAAGTCATAAATATCCGAGGACATTTTCAGCGGCTTTTGTTAGTTAGGCATCAGACATCTTGGGAGGAGACTCACTTTGTAGCACATATAAAAAAAAAAAAAAAATCAGAAATCATTGTGACCCCCGGCAGTAAGGAAACGAGGTAAACACATACAAGTTCCCGATCTTGCTTTCGCCTCCGTGCATCTTACTGCCTTCGCACCCTCTCATCAAACTTATTAGTGTAATGATCACGCCTTCATCAGACATGCACGTACACAGAAATCATAAATATCTAAAGACTTATTTCCACACATTTTGGGGGAGAATTATTTCGTCTCACCATGTAGAAAAAATTGTCGCCTGTATCTCGGTCCTGCCTTGTAAATGATCTTAAATAAATCGACGGACATATCTCACACTAATTTCACTGACAAGTCGCCAACATTGCCCGACTATGCCGCAATGATATGTTTGACGTTTGAATATAACAAAGAAGCTCAAGTAATAGAGAAGCAAATGTGAGCGTTATTGATTCGCCAGGCAACAGCATTTCAGGAAGAACTGGAACCTCCTCCCTTCGTCTGTATTTCCTCCTTCCTACGACTTGAACTCTTTGAAGGGAGAAGCATTAAGACATCTCTCCGTACGAAACTGACCGTCTCTTTTGGCCTCTCAGTTCTGTTTTCCTTTACAGTAGTAGCGTTTAACAAGTTCTCTCTCTCTCTCTCTCTCTCTCTCTCTCTCTCTCTCTCTCTCTCTCTCTCTAGCTGCCTTCGTTACTGTAAAATAATGAAAAAAACGCAGTTGAGAAGGTAATTTCGGTTTGGGCTTGATTGCAGTGTGATCCTGTGTTGTTTTTTATATTGTTTTTAAACTGTCTTGCTTCCTTCATCGGTTTCCTCGTTCATCCCACCCTCTCTCTTTTGTTTTCTTTCCTTCCTCCCTTCCTTCCGCCCCATTCACGATGACCAATATAGATCTCGTTTTCCTTCCTTAATTCTTAAAAGCTCAGCCTTTGTCCCGCTCCGATCCTCACGGTCATATTCTATAGCATTTCGGCGCCAAGCACACGCACATTAATTGACAAGGCTTTCGTAGGGATTGTGGGCATTTCTAGGGCTAGTTTTATGACCCCGGTGGTAGAAAAAGTTGGAAAGTTTCGTTTAGTCGGCGCAACATCTGTGGTCATATGCCGGAGAGAGACAGAAGGGGAAGGAATTATAGGAGAAGGAAACATATCCCAGGAGACGGGACACAACCCCCGATTAATACCTGGTACCCATTCACTGCTGGGTGGACAGGGGCGTAGGGTATACCCCGGTGGTAGGTTGACCCTTCTTCTGTACCATGAACCTAAAGAAACACTCATTAGAACCAGATTAATTTTCCTTCCGTCCTCTTAAAATAGTTCATGTGTGAGGCGAGAGCGTTCAGTAATACCGACCTCAACCTCTCGTCTCGTTACGCGGTGCCCAGCTAGTCGACCTCCTCCTGGTTACCTTCCACAGCACGAAGAACGGCTTATACAATACGTGCTACATGATAAAGAGTCAATCGGATACACTACGCATGTTAAACGAGGGAGGAGCCAATCAGGTGTAGGTGTTAAGTGTACCAAGTGTACCAGGTGTAGGTGTCATGCGGGGCCGAGAGACACAGCACAGAGGAGCCTTGAGGGTGGGTGTGGGTGCTGGTTTGTGTTGGCACCGAGTAAGGCCTTGAACGCGGATCGGGACAAGAAAGACACGGACGCAGGAACATAAACAAAAGCGCAGAGCAGGATTCGCGTTTGGGGTACTCACGGGGTTACTGTGTGGGTGTGGGAGGGGTCAGAGGGGAATTAGGGGTTGGGGGGAGGGTTATGTGTGTGTATGGGGTGTGATTGAGTGTGTATTGAGGGGATGAGAGTGTGTGTGTGTCTGGGGGGGGGTTGTTCGTGTGTGTGTGTGTGTGTGTGGATGAGCGGGTGTGGGTATGGTAAGGTATTTATAAAGTTCATTTCTCTTGCCCTCTAGATCAATACTTTATGGATTTTGTTATTTTTGTATTATCGTTGTGAGCACGAAAATCAGTCTACGTGTGTATGTATGTAAGAGTATGTATGTATGTATGCATGGACTACGTATGAGTCATCAATATGAGATAAATAGTCACAGTTCAATACAACCTTCTCATAGTAAACATAGTAACGAGGCTCCTTAAAATGATCTTTCCTACTCTCGAGACTTCAACAGCGGATGAACTTTTATCTCCAGTTTCCTTCCTGGCCGATCTATCTCTGCTGTTGGTAGACGGTCACTGTTCTTCCCCTAAACCTGTCAACAGTTGTGTCCCGCTGAGCTCTCTCTCTCTGATATTCATTAATGATCTTTCCAAAACAAACCGTCCTCTCCATTCCTATGTTGATGACTCTACTCTGCATTACTCGACATATTTTGCCAGAAGACCCTCCCTAAAGAAATAACAAGACTCTAGAATGGACGCTGCAGGACACTTAACTTCAGACCTTGCTGTAATTTCTGAATGGGGCAGGAGAAACTTGGTGTCTTTCAGCGCCTCAAAAACTCAATTTCTCCACCTGTAAAACCGACACAACCTTCCAAACACCTATCCCCTATTCTTCGATAACATTCAGCTGTCCCCTATTTCTAAATTAATCATTGTCGATCTATCCTTTACTCAAAATTTCAACTGGAAACTTCATATCTCGTCTCTCCATAAATCATCTTCCTTGAGGTTGGGCGTTCTGTATTGTTTTCACCAATAAATTTTACCCCTCCCAGATGCTGTCCATATACAGGGGCCTTGTCCGCCCACGAATAAAGTATGCATCTTAAGTGTGGGGGGCTCCACACACACAGCTCTGCTAATAAAAAGAGTGGAATCAAAGGCTCTTCGAGTCATATTATAAGACACTTCGCCGCCCAATGACACATATTTGACAAGGCTTTCGTTGAAGTTGTGGGCATTTCCAGGAGTAGTTTTATGACCCTAGTGGTAGATTGACCCTTTCTCTGTATCGTGAACCTGAAGAAACACTCATTAGAACCCGACTGACCCCCTCTTTGACCTTCAGAAATAGCTGATGCGAGAACCGAAAGTGCCTTGTAATACCAACCGAACTTCTCATCTACTCTTCTCTTCCTACTAACAGTCCTCTATCTCTTGAATTCCGCCGCAGTGTTGCATCAGTTTGTATCTTCCATCTCTCGTTTCATTTTCACTGCTCCTCTAAACTTGCTTAATGCATGCCAGATGTCAGATAAAAGGGGGTATTACCCGCACACCTCATCCTATCTTTAACTCCTCCAGTCCATCTCTCTCTCTCTCTCTCTCTCTCTCTCTCTCTCTCTCTCTCTCTCTCTCTCTCTCTCTCTCTCTCTCTCTCTCTCTCTCTCTCTCTCTCTCTCTCTCTCTCTCTCTCTCTCTCTCTCTCTCTCTCTCTCTCTCTCTCTCTCTCTCTCTCTCTCTCTCTCTCTTTTTATTTAAACATGCTCAGTACATTAGTACATGGCAGTATTATTTTTCTATGCTAAAGTTCCCCCGACCGTTGGGGAGCTATTTAAAAGCTTCTGACGAGGTTACAATTATATACATGTTTACGATGGGTGTAGGAGTAGCCACCTGTGAGACCAACCTTCATCTGCTCTTTGCATATATATATATATATATATATATATATATATATATATATATATATATATACACATATATATATATATATCTCTCTCTCTCTCTCTCTCTCTCTCTCTCTCTCTCTCTCTCTCTCTCTCTCTCTCTCTCTCTCTCTCTCTCTCTCTCTCTCTCTCTCTCTCTCTCTCTCTCTCTCTCTCTCTCTCTCTCTCTCTCTCTCTCTCTCTCTCTCTCTCTTAAAATGAAAATCAGACCTCTCTCTCTCTCTCTCACACACACACACACACACACACACACACACACACACACACACACACACACACACACACACACTTACACTTAACTTCCTCGTTCTTCGTAGCAAGGCGTTTGTGTGTTCGTGTGTTTGTTGCTATATACACACTAATAACACCAGTCTTAGTAATTACGAATAGCATAAAGTATAATATAAAGGGAATCTGGCACTTGTTATCCGTTCTGTTTTGGATTGTCGTGGAATTTGATCTCCTGAAGGTTGTAAGGAGGATGGGGATTGTGTCATTCTGTTTATCAAGGGTAGAGTTTGGGAGAGAGAGAAGGTTATGACTGAGAGAGAGAGAGAGAGAGAGACTATTTATTATCTGTTCTGTTTTGAGGTTGACGTGGAATTTAATCTCCTCCTGACGGGTAGAAAGGGTTGGGATTATCTCATTCTATTTATCATTTTTTATTTTTTATGCTGGACTCAATCGAAGAAGGTTACGATTGATATAAACGGAATCTGGTACTCATTATCTGTTCTGTTTTAAGCGTAAATTGAAGTTCCATCTCTTATTATAGCTTAGAAAAGGAGGAGATGGTTTCAATGTTTACTAAAAGGCGTTTGGTTGGCGCTGCACTGAATCGAATTAAGAAAGTTACGATTGATATAAAAGGAATCTGGTACTTGTTATCTCTCCTGTTTTAAGCGTAAATTGAAGTTCCATCTCTTATAATAGCTTAGAAAAGGAGGAGATGGTTTCAATGTTTACTAAAAGGCATTGGGTTGGCGCTGCACTGAATCATTGAAGGTTACGATTGATATAAAAGGAATCTGCGGTACTTGTTATCTGTTCTGTTTCGAGGTTGACGTGGCATTTAATCTCCTTCTGAAGACTATAGAAAGGAAGGAGATTGCCTCGTTGTGTTTATCAAGGTTTTGGTGCTGGACTGAATCAAAGAAGGTTACGATTGATATAAAAGGAATCTGCGGTACTTGTTATCTGTTCTGTTTCGAGGATGAAGTGGAATTTAATCTCCTTCTGAAGGCTATAAGGAAAGAAACTGCCTCAGTATGTGTATCAAGGGGTATGGTGATGCAGATGCTTTGGGACGACTCGAAGGGAATCAGGCACTCATTAGCTGTTCTGTTTTGAGGTTGACGTGGAATTTAATATCCTACTGAATGATAGAAAGGGAGTAAATTGCGTCGTTCTGTGTATCACGGTGTTTTTTTTTTTTTGTGTTTTTTTTTTACAACAAAGGAGACAGCTCAAGGGCACAATAGAAAGTAAACAATAATAATAACAAAGCCCGCTACTCGCTGCTCACAAAAAGAATCCAAAGAGGTGGCTGAAGAAGCTTAAGTGTGACACAATGGGAATCTGGTCCTTATTATCTCTCCTGTTTAGAAGTTGACGTGGAATTGAATCTCCTGTTGAAGACTGGAAAGGAAGGAGATTGTATCATTGTTTTTTTTTTTTTTTTTTTTTCCTATTGCGCCGGTAGACATCTTACCGGTGGGGCCTGATGGTCGGCCCAAGGCTTCTTCCAGGTGGGGCCTGATGGTCGGCCCAAGGCTTCTTCCAGGTGGGGCCTGATGGTCGGCCCAAGGCTTCTTCCAGGTGGGGCCTGATGGTCGGCCCAGCCCGTTCTGGCGCAGGCAAGTATTTATAGTGGCGCCATCTTGTATTGGCTCATGCTGCCCCCCGGAACTCGTTCTTGATTCGCTTGGACGGCTTCCTCTAGAGTCCGGGTTGATGGGTGGTCTTCAGGACAGCATGTGGGTAGTTTTAAGCCACTCGGCGGTGACTGAAAAATCCGAGTGGTAGCGTGAGGTTCGAACCCGCGTCGTCCATCACGCGGCGAATGTGGGTCCAGTACGCTATCACTTCGGCCACCGCCTACCCATCTCAAGGTGTTTGGTGCTGAAGATGCTAAGGTGTGACACAAAGGGAATCAGACACCTATGATCTACGTTACTTTGAGAGCCTTACGTGACCCTTACTCCCCGACTCAGAACCCATACGATGACATAGTGCTTTTTAAAAATCTCAGCACCTCAGTTCACCTGTTTGAAAAGTCTCTCGTACAAGTTGCTAGGCTTTCCATGGAATGTTTTGTGATCCCAGTGATAGCTTTACACGACCTCTGAACCTTGAACGGGAAGCCCCTCCACCCACGCATGAAAACCTGGTTAATCTTCACTGTGGCCTTGGATAATGGTCGTAATAGGAGCCCGATACGTTTAAGAACATGACCCATTTACTCTCCCAGCAACGACCCTCTCCTTGAACCCTCACAGATTCTGACAATGTAAGCGTTGAGCTGCATTGAATATAGATGCCAGTAGTTACGTATGTCAGTTGTTTCAAGTTTTTCGTGGTACTGCATATCTTGACTAGAAATGAAAGGAAGGGAAGGGGAGGGGAGGGAAGGGTATTGAAGGGAAGAGAAGGGAAGGGTAGGGAAGGGAAGGAGAGGAAACGAAACGAAAGGGAGGGGAATTGAAGGGAAAGTTAGGGAAAGGAAGGGAAGGGAAGGGAAGGGAAGGAAAGTTAAGGGTAGGGAAGGGTACTGAAGGGAAGAGAAAGGGAGGGTAGGGAAGGGAAGGAGAGGAAACGAAAGGAAACGAAACGAAAGGGAGGGGAATTGAAGGGAAAATCAGGGAAAGGAAGGGAAGGGAAGTTAAGGGTAGGGAAGGGTATTGGAGGGAAGAGAATGGGAGGGTAGGGAAGGGAAGGAGAGGAAAGGAAAGGAAACGAAACGAAAGGAAGGGGAATTGAAGGGAAAGGAAGGGAAGGGAAGGAAAAGGAAGGCAAGAGAAGGGAAAGGAAAGGAAATAACAGAAAAAAGAGGAAATAGAAGAGAAAAGGAGAGAAGAGAGGAGAAGGAAAGGCAAGGCAAGGAAAGGAAAGGAAGGAGAAGGGAAGGGAAGAGAAGGGAAAGGAAAGGTGTGAAATATACATGACATCAAAGAGGAGAAGAGGAAAAAGGGAAGGAAAGGAAAGGAAACGAAACGAAAGGAAAATAAACGAAAGAAAAGAAAAGGAAAGGAAGGGAAAGAAAAGAGAGGTAGCTCCACCAAGGGGGGCGAGGTACCTAAATTACTTTATCTCATCTGCGCATGACGTCATGTGAAAAGGGGACTTCTGGCCACTTGTGCAGCCAATATCTGACGCGTCAGATATTGGCTGCACAAGTGGCCTCTGACACGGTGACCTTTTAGCTCATCGGTGACGTAGTTGGTTTGCTGCCCTGCCTTCTACTTAGAGGGCTCGGGTTCGATCCCCGGCACTTAGTGGAGTTCGTTATGGGATATTTTCACTGTGTTAACCTGGTAACTGCAGGGATCATGTTTCTTAAAGGCCCCTCTAAGCGAGAAAAGTGAGAAAAAATCATCACTCACGCAAACCATTTCAATATATATATATATATATATATATATATATATATATATATATATATATATATATATATATATATATATATATATATATATATATATCAACGCATTTGTGATCAGTTTATGCATCATCTATTTTGGGGGGTTTATATCATGACAAAAATGTGACCCGTCGCTGGTACACGGTAAAGCCACAAATTTGGCCCCTCATGACATGCCGGAAAAGAAATAAACACTGGTATGGAATTTCCTGTTAGTCGGAGACCTTAGTTTTCCATCACTGAGTATAGGCCGGGCTGCCTGTCATTCTATACAACTGTAAATTACACACGTTTCATTAGACGTCCGCGGCCGGATACGTATACCAGTCAAGCGCGCGGCATCTCCTCTACCACAACTTCATATCACCTACCGTCACACCATGCGCGGACCGGCCGGTGTGAACCTACCTCCCCTTCTCTTTAAGTTGGGAAAGAGCAGGCAGTAATGTGTGATTCATGACTTCAGGGAAAGGAGGATGTGGGAGACTGCCAGGTAAGGGGCAAAACACATTAGTGGCGTAGCAGGAAAGGGAAAGGAAATGGTGGGTGTGAGGGAGGGGGCTTTGCAAGATGAGGCCATTGTGATGCTTGGGCGGAAAAGAAATAAGAAGGAATCGGAGAAAAATAGATAGAGATAGATAGATAGAGAGAGAGAGAGAGAGAGAACAAAGTAACAGAGAGCATAGAAATGATATAAATAGTACAATACATGCAGACAGAAAAAGGACTAGAGAAAGGAAGAGAAAAGAAGAAACTACAGAGAGGGGAGGGAAAGGAGTTAAAGAGAAAGAGAAGATGAGGAGGGGGAATAGAAACCCACAGAAGAAACGGCTGAGATTCAAGGTTGCTGATGGGGAGGAGGAGAGGGGAGGAGGAGGGAAAGGGGGCAGCAAGGTCAGGGGAAAAACAGAGACGTGGGTTACAAGAAGAGGATGAATGAGTGTATAGAAGCCTTCCCGAAATAGGTGGTGAGGCCAGAATACCTATGAGAGAGAGAGAGAGAGAGAGAGAGAGAGAGAGAGAGAGAGAGAGAGAGAGAGAGAGAGAGAGAGAGAGAGAGAGAGAGAGAGAGAGAACCAATTAATCTACCACCCACTCTACCTTCCTTCCTTCCTTCCGTGAGTGTGTGTGGGTGTGTGTGTGCGTGTGTGTGTGTGTCTAGGCAGCAGACAAAAAGCAAGGTCAGGTTTGGTCGCTCTTTTAGAGACATAGAAGTAAGACTTTTGGTAACACGCCAGAGAGAGAGAGAGAGAGAGAGAGAGAGAGAGAGAGAGAGAGAGAGAGAGAGAGAGAAATCAGGAGGTGTTCACGTGTTTTTCTCTCTTTCTTTTTGCGGTCCGTTTTTATTTCCGTATCCCAATAATAGTGACTCGTGTTGTTGTTGTTGTTGCTGCTGCTGCTGTTGTTGTTGTTCCATGGTTTATTTTCTTAATGTCACTGGTAATGTCTTGTGTTGCTGTTTGTGTTACTGTTGTTTGTTTTTCCTCTTTATTGTCTATTTCTTCGTTCTTCATATTTTATTTGTTGTTTTTTTACCGTCATTCAGAACAATATCTTTTAACATGTTTTTTTCTTGCTGTTCTTTTTTCCATTTAAGTTAAGGTTCGTGCAGCTGCTGTTGTTGTTCTTCTTCTTCTTTTAGCTCTACGTTAGTTCTTGCTGTTTGTTGCTGACTCTATGCTGTTCTTGCTGTGTGTTGCTGACTCTTGATGCTGTTCTTGCTGTGTTGGTTGCTGACTCGATGCTGTTCTTGCTGTGTGTTGCTGACTCTCGATGCTGTTCTTGCTGTGTTGGTTGCTGACTCGATGCTGTTCTTGCTGTGTGTTGCTGACTCGATGCTGTTCTTGCTGTGTGTTGCTGACTCTCGATGCTGTTCTTGCTGTGTTGGTTGCTGACTCGATGCTGTTCTTGCTGTGTGTTGCTGACTCGATGCTGTTCTTGCTGTGTTGGTTGCTGACTCTCGATGCTGTTCTTGCTGTGTGTTGCTGACTCTCGATGCTGTTCTTGCTGTGTGTTGCTGACTCTCGATGCTGTTCTTGCTGTGTTGGTTGCTGACTCTCGATGCTGTTCTTGCTGTGTGTTGCGGACTCTCGATGCTGTTCTTGCTGTGTTTGTTGCGGACTCTCGATGCTGTTCTTGCTGTGTGTTGCTGACTCTCGATGCTGTTCTTGCTGTGTGTTGCTGACTCTCGATGCTGTTCTTGCTGTGTGTTGCTGACTCTCGATGCTGTTCTTGCTGTGTGTTGCTGACTCTCGATGCTGTTCTTGCTGTGTTTGTTGCGGACTCTCGATGCTGTTCTTGCTGTGTTTGTTGCTGACTCTCGATGCTGTTCTTGCTGTGTGTTGCTGACTCTCGATGCTGTTCTTGCTGTGTGTTGCGGACTCTCGATGCTGTTCTTGCTGTGTGTTGCTGACTCTCGATGCTGTTCTTGCTGTGATTGTTGCTGACTCTCGATGCTGTTCTTGCTGTGTGTTGCGGACTCTCGATGCTGTTCTTGCTGTGTGTTGCTGACTCTCGATGCTGTTCTTGCTGTGTTTGTTGCGGACTCTCGATGCTGTTCTTGCTGTGTGTTGCTGACTCTCGATGTTGTTCTTGCTGTGTTTGTTGCTGACTCTCGATGCTGTTCTTGCTGTGTTTGTTGCTGACTCGATGCTGTTCTTGCTGTGTGTTGCTGACTCTCGATGCTGTTCTTGCTGTGTTGGTTGCTGACTCTCGATGCTGTTCTTGCTGTGTGTTGCTGACTCGATGCTGTTCTTGCTGTGATTGTTGCTGACTCTCGATGCTGTTCTTGCTGTGTGTTGCTGACTCTCGATGCTGTTCTTGCTGTGTGTTGCTGACTCTCGATGCTGTTCTTGCTGTGTGTTGCTGACTCTCGATGCTGTTCTTGCTGTGTGTTGCTGACTCTCGATGCTGTTCTTGCTGTGTGTTGCTGACTCTCGATGCTGTTCTTGCTGTGTGTTGCGGACTCTCGATGCTGTTCTTGCTGTGTGTTGCTGACTCTCGATGCTGTTCTTGCTGTGTGTTGCTGACTCTCGATGCTGTTCTTGCTGTGTGTTGCTGACTCTCGATGCTGTTCTTGCTGTGTTGGTTGCTGACTCTCGATGCTGTTCTTGCTGTGTGTTGCTGACTCTCGATGCTGTTCTTGCTGTGTGTTGCTGACTCTCGATGCTGTTCTTGCTGTGTTGGTTGCTGACTCTCGATGCTGTTCTTGCTGTGTGTTGCTGACTCTCGATGCTGTTCTTGCTGTGTTTGTTGCGGACTCTCGATGCTGTTCTTGCTGTGTGTTGCTGACTCTCGATGCTGTTCTTGCTGTGTGTTGCTGACTCTCGATGCTGTTCTTGCTGTGTGTTGCTGACTCTCGTTGCTGTTCTTGCTGTGTGTTGCGGACTCTCGATGCTGTTCTTGCTGTGTGTTGCTGACTCTCGATGCTGTTCTTGCTGTGTTTGTTGCGGACTCTCGATGCTGTTCTTGCTGTGTGTTGCTGACTCTCGATGTTGTTCTTGCTGTGTTTGTTGCTGACTCTCGATGCTGTTCTTGCTGTGTTTGTTGCTGACTCGATGCTGTTCTTGCTGTGTGTTGCTGACTCTCGATGCTGTTCTTGCTGTGTTGGTTGCTGACTCTCGATGCTGTTCTTGCTGTGTGTTGCTGACTTTCGATGCTGTTCTTGCTGTGTTTGTTGCTGACTCGATTCTGTTCTTGCTGTGATTGCTGCTGACTCTCGATGCTGTTCTTGCTGTGTGTTGCTGACTCTCGATGCTGTTCTTGCTGTGTGTTGCTGACTCTCGATGCTGTTCTTGCTGTGTTGGTTGCTGACTCTCGATGCTGTTCTTGCTGTGTGTTGCTGACTCGATGCTGTTCTTGCTGTGATTGCTGCTGACTCTCGATGCTGTTCTTGCTGTGTGTTGCTGACTCGATGCTGTTCTTGCTGTGTTTGTTGCTGACTCGATGCTGTTCTTGCTGTGTTTGTTGCTGACTCTCGATGCTGTTCTTGCTGTGTGTTGCTGACTTTCGATGCTGTTCTTGCTGTGTGTTGCTGACTCGATGCTGTTCTTGCTGTGTTTGTTGCTGCAGTTATCCCTGTGCTTCGGGTTACGCTCGCAGTTTGTTGTTGTTGCTGGTCATTCTGTGTTTGTTATTGTTTTTATCTATCATATTCGAGCTACCGGCCTGGCACAATGTCTTCGAGTGTGTCTTTGAGTAGGTGTGAGAACGAGGTCGAGGCGAGAGGAGAGATAAGAGTTAACCAGTTCCCAGAGATATCAGTGAGAGAGTTGAAACGTTATTGTAAGCCTCGGTGTGGTATACTCCTTCCTTCGCCGGCTCTTCGATGTACCAGTTTCTTTACCGCAAATGAATAGACAGAAGTTCCCTGTACTCCCCTTAGTGGAGGAGTTACGCTGTCAGTCAAAGAGCTCGGTAGTTTGAAAGCCTCGTTGTGATATAC
>NC_066559.1:10191700-10216700 GCF_024679095.1 Eriocheir sinensis
CGATGCAGGAGGAAAAGGATCTTGGAGTCACTATCAGCAGTGACCTGAAACACACGAATCACTGCAAAAAAACATACAACAAAGCCAACACTATGCTCGGGTTCACAGCGAGGAACTCGAGTGTAAAACACCAGACGTGATGCTATCCTTGTATAATTCCATGGTAAGACCGCACCTCGAGTATGCAGTACAGTGCTGGTCTCCTAATTACAGGAAGGACATTGCTTTACTGGAAAGGATTCAACGACGCGCCACGAAGATGATTCCAACCTTAAGGGCTCAACCGTACGAGGAACGACTCAAGCGACTCAATCTCTTTACACTGGAGAAAAGACGCCTACGAGGGGATATGATTCAAGTCTTCAAGTATCTGAAAAAACTCAATAACGTCAACTACTCTAAATATACTTTGGACTGCAAACCAACTCAAGAACTAGAAATAATGGTCAGTCGAGTCGATGTAACACAGACATCGGAAGGAGTTTCTTTTCAAACCGAGTCATCCGCCACTGGAACAATCTTCCCTCGGAAGTAGTAAATGCGAATACCATCAACTCCTTCAAATATAGAATTGACCGTCATTTCGCTGCGTCGGGAGTAAACTGAATATCGAGGGGCTTCATCTGCTCCTCAAGCCCCAAGTGGCTGTCGAGCAGATTAAATCACCAAAGCGGGCAACCTCGTAATGAGCCAATAGGCTTTCTGTTGCCTGCATTTCCATGTTTCCATGTTTCTCTCCTTCCCTCCCCTCCCTTCTCTCTTCCCTCCCCTCCCCTCCTCTTCCCTTCCTTTTCTCCCTCTCTTTCCTTCTCTCCCTTTCCTTCTCTTAACTCTCTCTCCTCTTCCCTCCTTCTCTCTTCTCGTAACTTCCTACCTTTTCTCTCTTCCCTTCCCTCCCTTTCCTTTCCTTCCCCCCCTCTCTCTCCCCCCTCCCCTCCCCCTCCCTTCCCTTCCCGCCCTTTCTCTTCTCATCTCTTCCCTCTGTCTTCCGGTAACCTCCACTCCCCTCTCTCCGATTTTCTCCTCCCGCTCTTCCCTCTGTCTTCCGGTAACCTCCACTCCCCTCTCTCCGATTTTCTCCTCCCGACTTTCTCTCCCTCTCCTTACATCAGAGTGAAACTAACGCATATAAGGTAGTATGATAATAAGACTCCTTCTCTCCCCCGCTCCCTGGTCACTTATTCATAACGTACGTAGAGCAGTTGTATCTATCTCTCTTCCTTCTCTTCGTATTGCATAGCTCCTCCTTCCCTTCTTCCCTCTTCTTTCTCTTTCTTCTTCCCTTCTTCCTCCCTTCTTCTTCTTTCCTTTTTCTTCTTCTTTCTACCTTTCCTCTTCCCTTCTTCTTTCCTTTTTCTTCTTCTTTCTACCTTTCTTCTTCCCTTCTTCTTTCCTTCTTCTCTTCTTCTTCTTCCCTTCTTCTTTCCTTCTTCTTCTTCCTTCTTCCTTTCTTCTTCCCTTCTTATTCTTCCCTTCCTCTTCTTCCTTCTTCTTCTTCCCTTCTTCCCTCTTTCTCTTCTCCCCTTCTTCTTCCCTTCTTCTTCCCTTCTTCTTCTTCCCTTCTTCTTTCCTTCTTCTTCCTTTTTTTCTTTCTTCTTCCCTTCTTATTCTTCCCTTCCTCTTCTTCCTTCTTCTTCTTCCCTTCTTCCCTCTTTCTCTTCTCCCCTTCTTCTTTCCTTCTTCTTCTTCCCTTCTTCTTCCCTTCTTCTTCATCCCTTCTTCTTCCCTTCTTCTTCTCTTCTTCTTCTTCCTTCTTCCTTCTTCTTCTTCCCTTCTTCCCTCTTCTTTCTCGTCTGTTCGCCTTTACCCCTCATCCCAGCTTAGCCAAAATAGCGCCGCGGCCTCCTCCTCCTCCGTTCATGGCCCCCAAACAGCCTCCCGCTGCTTTCGGAAACCGGCCAGTTGGTGCCTCGGGGGCGGGGCTGCGGCGGCCTCACTGTGTATATACGCCGCTAGTTACTAAGGTGACTAGCAGCGCCGTGTCGTTCGTTGCCAGCCGCTGTTGTCAGGGAGGGAGGGCGGCGGCGGCGAGGTGTGCGAGCAATTTCTAAATACTGCTCGTTACCATCACCTATCTCCCCCTTGCTGCTCCTCCTCCTCCTCCTTCGCCTCCGCATTTGAGAAGGACGAGAGAGGATGCGTGTGTGTGCGTGTGGGTGCGAGTGACCACGGGATGACAGGATGCGTGGAAACATGTAAGAGCGAGCAACTGAAACCCAATGTTGTTGTCTTTAAGGAGGCTGTCTGCAGAACGGATTATAACACTTAAATGACGTAATATATAACTTCAATGACGGAATATGGCACTCAAATGATGGCTAATAACACTAAAATGACGGGTTATGGCACCAGTGACGGATTACTTCATTTAAATAACAGATTATAGCACTTAATTGAGATTGTAGCACTTAAAGGGCCCTCAGATTGGGTTATAGCACTCCCTGATGAATGAACAGGAGTGTTTGATTCGCCCCCGTCGAAACGAAGTGACAGTCGATGCGAATGTTAAGTGAATCGATCGCTTCCGCAATAAGTACTTCCGCAGGACACTTGTTCCAGCGGCAGATGACTCGATTCTAGAAAAGACAAACTTCCTGCCCATTTCTGTCTTACACCTCCTGAGTAGATCGTAAATTCTAATGATCGGGTTAGTTCAGTTTTACACAACAACTTGGACTGTCATTCAATTTGGGCAGGTTCTAGATACCTGTTTTTAACCCCCCATACCCACCCCACCTCGTTCTGCAACAGGGAGGTGTGTGTGTGTGTGTGTGTGTGTGTGTGTGTGTGTGTGTGTGTGTGTGGTGGGACGATGATGGAGGAGGGGGGAAAGGGATGGGGTTGAGCAGGAGGAGGAGGAGGAGGTGGAGGAGGAGGGAGCATGATTCAAGGTCAATGCTTGTGCAGGCAGTCGAGTTGGGGGTTAGGGAGTTTGGGGTTGGGGAGTGTATACATGACCTCCCCACTCCCTCCCTCCCTCCCTTCCCTCTACTCCCCTCCCCCTATTCCCCTTCTCCCACTCCTTGCCTCTGCCCCCTTCCTTCCCCCCTCTGTTCCCTCATTCCTCTTCCTCTCCATCTCTCCCCGTTCACCTTTTTCTCTCCACCTCTCCCCTCTCCCTTCCTCCCATTCCTCCATTCCCTCCGCCAATATACCCTCCCTCTTTCCTTCATTTCCTTTTTTTCTCTCTCCTCTCTCTCCCTTCTCCTCTTCTCCCTCCTCCCTCATTCTCTCCTTCCTTCCCGTTCTTTACGCTCCCCTCAACACCTCTTTCCTCACTTCCTCCTTCCTCCATTCTCTTCCTCTCTATCTCTTTTTTTTCTCCTTTCCTCCATTGTATTGCATCGCCTCGCCGTTGT
Organism: Eriocheir sinensis; assembly: GCF_024679095.1. NCBI lineage: Eukaryota > Metazoa > Arthropoda > Malacostraca > Decapoda > Varunidae > Eriocheir > Eriocheir sinensis. Next base: position 10,195,060 of record NC_066559.1, read on the forward strand.
TTCTAAGTCTTGAGTTGGTTTATAGCTCAAAGAATGTGGAGTGGTCTACTTAAACCTGAGTCAGATCTTCTCGTAATTATCTCTTTTCCAGCGTAGAGAGGTTGAGTAGCTTTTATTCATGTGACTGAAATGGTGTTTTTCTTTCCTTGTCATCGCCGTCCGTATTCAGAGTGTATAAATTATTTGCCTTCCGGAGCATTACGAGTATAACCGGAAGGCAATATATCCATTAACTATTAGAGAGGCTTTGTCCCAGCCTTGCCAGATTATCGTACACATCCCACTGTATTGTCGTAGTTTCTGACCAATAACTATAGCAAAAAAGCACATAGAAACATCACTAAATAGGAGTTTTAACGCTAACTTCAATTTTCTATCGTCATTTGTGTAGGTACGTGAGTTTGAGGCTTAAAAAGGATGAATACAATGTGGTGAATACGATAATCTGGCAACACTGCTTTGTCCTTTAACCTATCTCCTAGCATGGGCTTTATACCCCGCAACCCGCCTCTTACCGTGAGCTTTGTCCCCAACACTCTCCGTGAAGTCCCTCTGTCGAACTAACCATGCAGGGCTCGCATTCTTAAACGCATTTGACTCTCACAACCACTGTTTACCAAGGCCACAGAGGAGATTAGTCTGGTTCTCATTAGCATTTTACACATGTTCACGGTGCGGAAACCTTGTCACACTATCCCCAGGCTCATAAAACCACCCTTGGAAATACTAACACAAACACTACCAAAGCCTTATCAAATGTGTGTGTGTGTGTGTGTGTGTGTGTGTGTGTGTGTGTGTGTGTGTGTGTGTGTGTGTGTGTGATGTATTTTAAGACACCATCGCTTCTCACATCAACTATTTCTAAAGGTCAAAGAGGGGTTCAATCGGGTTTTCATGAGTGTTTTTTAAGGTTCATGGCACAGAAGAAGGGTCAAACTACCACCAGGGTCATAAAACTACCCCTGGAAAGGCCTACAGCTCCTACGAAAGCCATGTCAAATATGTGAACTTGGGCGACGAAATGTTTTAAAATACGACCCTCTGAGCCCCGAAGTGTTTGTGAATATAGGTCTATCTCTGACTGCCTACCGGAGCCCTAGTAAAGCAACCACCACGGTCATCTGTATTTAGTGTGAGCGTGGGCGTGAGTGTGCATCCCTTCCAAGGCTCTCAGAAGCATGGGCGTGAGCGGGTTGTCTCTCCAAGGCTCCCCGCAGTAAGGGCGTGAGTGTGCATCCCTTCCAAGGCTCTCCCGTCGAGTAAGCAAATAGTCCTTGTCAGAACTTTGAAGAACTTGCATTCGTTTTCTGGTTTCCTCTTCGATCTTCTGCACCTGGTCTGTTTCTCTTCCTTATTTCACTTTCTCTTCTTTCATTCTTTACTCGGTCTTCACTTTCTCTGTTTCTCCTCCACAGTTCACTTTCTTCCCTTATCTGAACTTTGAGGAACTTGCTTCGTTTTCTGGTTTCCTCTTCGTTCTTCTGCACCTGATCTGTTTCTCTTCCTTATTCCACTTTCTCTTCTTTCATTCTTTAATCGGTCTTCACTTTCTCTCTTTCTCCTCAGTTCACTTTTTTCCCTGATCTGAACTTTGAGGAACTTGCATTCGTTTTCTGGTTTCCTCTTCGTTCTTGTGCTCCTGATCTGTTTCTCTTCCTTATTTCACTTTCTCTTCTTTCATTCTTTACTCGGTCTTCACTTTCTCTCTTTCTCCTCCTCAGTTCACTTACTTCCCTTATCTGAACTTTGAGGAACTTGCATTCGTTTTCTGGTTTCCTCTTCGATCTTCTGCACCTGATCTGTTTCTCTTCCTTATTTCACTTTCTCTTCTTTCATTCTTTAATCGGTCTTCACTTTCTCTCTTTCTCCTCCTCAGTTCACTTTCTTCCCTTATCTGAACCATGAGGAACTTGCATAGTAGTCAAAATAGTTAATAATATCCACCCCCCCCCCTCCCTCACTCCCCCACACACCCACACATTGACAGATTGAGGTCATAAGTACTCGTGTGTTGCCCTCAGAGTGCGATGGACGGGCAAGGAGGAGGTATGGTGGCACTGCTGGGTGACCTTGACCTGACCAACCTCTTGAGACAGCGCGTGGGAGAAGAGGAGGAGGAGAGGTGGAAGAGAGGGGAGGAGAGGAAGAGATCAGTGGTGGGAGGGATGGAAGGAACGCAAGAGAGGAGAGGTGGAGAGGTGGAAGGGAGGAGAGGTGGATGGAGGGGAAGAGGGAGGGAGAAGTTCGTTAGATAAGGTGGAAATGAGCAAGAGGGAGGATGGGGAGAAGATTGGGGTGTTACAGGGTATAGATGGGGAGGTGAAGGTATAGGGGGAAGGGGGAAGGGGAAAGAGAGAGGGGAGGGAGAGAGGACCGAACAAGGGGGTAAGGAAGGAAGAGTAAAACAGAAGGGGAATAGAGGTGAAGGAAGATAAAATGAAAGAGGTAGAAAAATATTGGAGAGAATTAGGAAAGTAAAAAAATTGTTTACGTATAGAAGCAAGGGAAAGGAAGTTAGAAGTTGAACGCATAAAGAGAGAGAGAGAGAGAGAGAGAGAGAGAGAGAGAGAGAGAGAGAGAGAGAGAGAGAGAGAGAGAGAGAGAGAGAGAGAGAGAGAGAGAGAGAGAGAGAGAGAGAGAGAGAGAGAGGATGAAAGAGAGAGAGAGAGGTAGGAGAGGAGAGAGAGAGAGAGGTAGAGAGAGAGAGAGAGAGAGAGAGAGAGAGAGAGAGAGAGAGAGAGAGTTCAGAGACTAGAGAGAGAGAGAGAGAATTAAATTAGAGAGAGAGAGATTCAGAGAGAGAGAGAAAGAGAAGGAAAGGTCACTGAAGTAGCCCAATGAGAAACGCAGATAGACAAAGATAGATGGATAGATATAGTAAATAGAGAGATAGATATAGAGTTAGACTGACCTGACATAGAGATATATTTATAGTTAGACAGACCTAATAGACAGATAGATAGACAGATGGCCAGTTTGAGGATTAGAAGAAGGACAAAACATAGATGGATAGATATAGTAAATAGACAGATAGATATAGAGTTAGACTGACCTGACATAGAGATATATTTATAGTTAGACAGACCTAATAGACAGATAGATAGACAGATGGCCAGTTTGAGGATTAGAAGAAGGACAAAACAGATGGATAGATACAGCAATTAGAGAGATAGATGTAGAGTTAGACTGACCTGACATAAACAGAGAGATATATTTATAGTTAGACAGACCTAATAGACAGATAGATAGACAGATGGCCAGTTTGAGGATTAGAAGAAGGACAAAACATAGATGGATAGATACAGTAAATAGACAGATAGATGTATAGTTAGACAGACCTGACATAGAGATCTATTTATAGTTAGACAGACCTAATAGACAGATAGATAGACAGATGGCCAGTTTGAGGATTAGAAGAAGGGCAAAACATAGATGGATAGATACAGCAATTAGAGAGATAGATGTAGAGTTAGACTGACCTGACATAAACAGAGAGATATGTTTATAGTTAGACAGACCTAATAGACAGATAGATAGACAGATGGCCAGTTTGAGGATTAGAAGAAGGATAAAACATAGATGGGTAGATATAGTAAATAGAGAGATAGATGTAGAGTTAGACAGAGTTGACATAAAGAGAGAGATATATTTATAGTTTGACAGACCTAATAGACAGATAGATAGACAGATGGCCAGTTTGAGGATTAGAAGAAGGACAAAACATAGACGGATAGATATAGTAAATAGAGAGATAGATGTAGAGTTAGACTGACCTGACATAAACTGAGAGATCTATTTATAGTTAGACAGACCTAATAGACAGATAGATAGACAGATGGCCAGTTTGAGGATTAGAAGAAGGGCAAAACATAGATGGATAGATACAGCAATTAGAGAGATAGATATAGAGTTAGACTGACCTGACATAAACAGAGAGACATATAGTTAGACAGACCTAATAGACAGATAGATAGACAGATGACCAGTTTGAGGATTAGAAAAAGGACAAAACATAGATGGATAGATAGTATGTGAAAAGATAGACAAACAGAAAGATAGATAGACAGACAGACCTGATAGATAGATAGATAGATAGATAGAAAGTCGACAAAGTAGATGTTTAAAGGCAAATGACCAGTTATGGATTGGGTGAGGTACAAAACATAGATAGAAAAATGGAAAGATTGACAGATAGATAAACAAACAGATAAATAGACAGACAGACCTGATAGATAGATGAGTTAATAGACAGATAAAAAGCCCGACAGAGTGAACGCTGAAAATTAGATGACCAGTTTAAGAATCGGATGGGGGACAAGGGACAGACAAATAGACAGAAAGATAAACAAACATGAATAGACAGACAGACCTGATAGATAGATGAGATAATAGACAGATAAAAACCCCGACAGAGTGAACGCTGAAAATTAGATGACCAGTTTAAGAATCGGATGGGGGACAAGGGACAAGACACAGACAAATACACATAAATAAACAAATAAATAAATAAACATATTGATAAACTTGCTGGACGAAGAGAGGGGTCATGGGAAGCCGACCTATGCAAGGACAGCGTGAGAACAAGACCATTCCAGACGTCCTACGATAAGGGAGAAGGATGGCACTGGGTAGGATGACAAAGATAAGATTACCGAGAATAAGGATGCTTGCTATATGAGATGAGGACAGAGGGAGAAGGATGCGGGATGTGAAGGGGAAAGATGATCAAAAAGGGACAACTAAGAATATATAGGTGTTAAGAAATGACGAGAGAGAGAGAGAGAGAGAGAGAGAGAGAGAGAGAGAGAGAGAGAACAGGTGAAGTCGAGAGGTGCCAAAGAGTAGCCGGGTAGTTATGACACAGAACGGCGGGTCGGGAAGTGAATGGGAGGCACAGAGACCCTTCCGATGTGGAGCCAGAATGATTTACACAGATTCCTATAGACTTTCAGACCACGCAGACCCTATGGCTAAGACTAGGTGGAATGTCCTTAAATTTAACTGAGACTTCAATAAATGGGCATCCAGACTTTGCATATCTGACTTATTGAATGTTAAGGAGGAGGAAGTGGCCGCCGAGTTTGTTTTTAGAGGAGTGAATCGTGTTGTGCTGAACCACTTGCATCCCATGTATTGCATCACTCGCGACACACTCCCCTACATATGTTTAAGGGAAAGGAAGTTAGGTAGATCAAGGGCAAAACAAAGGCCTGCTACCCACTCTTTTCACACACACACACACACACACACACACACACACACACACACACACACACACACACACACACACACACACACACACACACACACACACACACACACACACACACACACACACACACACAAAAGAAAAAACTATGAAAGAGGATTATAAAAGGGTGTATCAGGTAGGTTTAAGGTAGGGCAAGGACTAAACAAGTTACGAAGGCCTACTACCTCCTCCTTCCACCCACAAAAAAAACATGAAAGAGGATTATAAAAGGGTGTATCTGTTTGGGTTCGAGGTAGGACAAGGACAAAATCACGTGCAAAGGCCATCTACCAAGAACTTCCACAAAAAAGGCATTAGAGGATTATAAAAGGGTGTATCTGTTTGGGTTCGAGGTAGGACAAGGACGAAATCAAGAGCAAAGACCGTCTGCCAACTACGTCCACAAAAATTAAATTAAAGAAGATATAATTAGACGTACCAGTTTAGGTTAGGTGCGTGTCGTAATCCTCCTCCCATGAAAGCACTTAAGTCTTATGGCCACTTCGACAGTCCAACACCGAGACATTGCGAGCGCACAAACCAAACCATATTAACCACAATGATCCGCTATGTTTGCTCAATACCAGATACTACATAAGAGCTTTCATGTGTGGGTTCCTAAAATTCCCTCCTCCTTTTTATATCATCACCTAACACTAGAGCTACAAGGAATTTTCATCGTATTTTGTGTTTGGTTGGGGAGCTTACAAACTTGCTGTACTGGACTGTAACACTGGCCCTTAGTGAGGAGGAAATATAGGCAAATGAAGGCTGCTGTTGAGTGGAAGGGATGAGAGAATGAAGACAGGCGTAAACTCTTGCACGAGGAAGTTGGACAGTTAGTGAGGAGGAAATATAGACAAATGAAGGCTGCTGTGGAGTGGAAGGGATGAGAGAATGAAGACAGGCGTAAACTCTTGCACGAGGAAGTTGGACAGCATGATACAGGGAAGAGCTTGGATAGAAAAGGTTGAGGCAGTAAAATGAACCGTTGCTGTTCCAGTGTTTACCAGGGGAGGGGATGAAAGAATGAAGATAGGCGAAAACTCTTGCACGAGGGAGTTGGACAGCATGATACAGGGAAGAGCTTGGATAGAAGAGGTTGAGGCAATAAAATGAACCGTTGCTGTTCCAATGTTTACCAGGGGAGGGGATGAAAGAATGAAGATAGGCGTTAACTCTTGCACGAGGAAGTTGGACAGCATGATGTATAGGAAAGTAATTGAATATTAGAGATTACGAGTAGTCAGATAAGAGGAAGGTGAGTTGGTAAGGCGAATGAATGCTGTTCCAGAGTTTACCAAGGGAAGGGAAGGGATGAGAATACGAAGATTGGGGGGGCTCTTGCATGAGTATTGGACAGCATGCTATAGAGAAGAGCTTGGGTAAAAGAGATTGAGAGCAGACAGAAAAGAGAAGGAGAGTTGGTAAGGGGAATGAATGCTGTTCCAGAGTTTACCAAGGGAAGGGAAGGGATGAGAATATGAAGATTGGGGGGGCTCTTGCATGAGTATTGGACAGCATGCTATAGAGAAGAGCTTGGGTAAAAGAGATTGAGAGCAGACAGAAAAGAGAAGGAGAGATGGTGAGGGGAACGCATGCTGTCCTAGGTGTACAAGTGAAAGGGATGAAAGAATGAAGACAGGCGTTAACTCTTGCACAAGGAAGTTGGACAGCATGATATAGGAAAAAACTTGGCTTGAAGAAGTTGAGGGCAGACAGGAAAAAGACGGAAGATGGCAAGGTGGTAATTATAATAGTTTTCGTAACGACGTAATTATAAGTGTGTGTTGCAATAGTTTTGATTTAATTAAATTGACCTCCACTTAGACAGCTCAAATGATTACCGCTGATATATAAAATGTTGTAAATTATTCCCATATCATATTGATTGCACTCACCTCATTATGCAGCTGTTTTGCTCTCAACATACTTATCTTTGTGTGTGTGTGTGTGTGTGTGTGTGTGTGTGTGTGTGTGTGTGTGTTAAAGTGTTTTCTGCCTGATTATGTATGGGAAGGACAGTTTGAACCGAGGTATTTAAAAAGAAGGTCAGAGTGCACATTAACATGACAGTAAACTCAACTTGACCATTCCATTTTGGTACCATGGTGATTTTGGCTATTTCCTATACTATAAATATTTCCGCTTATGTATGGGAAGGACAGTTTGAACCGAGGTATTTAAAAAGGTCAGAGTGCACATTAACATGACAGTAAACTCAACTTGACCATTCCATTTTGGTATCATGGTGATTTTGGCTATTTCCTAAACTATAAATATTTCCGTTTATGTATGGGAAGGGCAGGTTGAACCGAGGTAGCTAAAAGAAAGGACAGTACACATTAACATATAAGTAAACCAACTTGACCACTCAATTACAGCACTATGGTGGTTTTGGCATTTTCCTCTCGTATTAATATTCCCGTTCTGTGCTTGGTCTGTTTCCACCTTTAAAATAAAAACAAATAAAACAAACAAAGGGGGGACAGTTTACAAGGCGAGGGACAGACAGAGAGAGGGTCAGACATGGCTGGCCTCGCAACTAATGCAAATAATAAGCCTACCACTACAGTTTGCCAAGGATGGGTGGGCGGGCGGGCGTGAGGAAACTATGTAGGGCAGACCGTGAGCTAGAATAGAATAGTCTCCCTTCTATCCTGCTTCTCTCTCTCTCTCTCTCTCTCTCTCTCTCTCTCTCTCTCTCTCTTTTGATTGATTGATTGATTAAACTCTCACGTCATACTCTAATATTCTTTTTTTTCTGTTTTCTTCATTATTCGCCCGCACGGCATCGCTTCCTTCTCATCAGCATACCTCTGCATAACATCAAGGACTCACCCACAAATTATTCACGCCTCACTCAGCCGTTTTTTTATCGTGCCGGACGGAGCCGGTTATGCTCGCCTGCACGAAACCAACCTTTCTCTCCTCTCTCTCCTCTCGTCAATATGCTTGGTCTTGCACAACTCAGCCGTCTCACCAAACATTCACGGTGCTGTTTGTTGTATCGGCGTTGTAGTACTGGTCGCCAACGCCAAGTTCAAGGCCGAGGCAATCATTTCGTGTATGTTATAAGCTGACATACTTGTACATACTGAAGAGGGTGGTTTTTTTTTACAGCTAAGGAGACTGTTCAAGGGCGTAAAGAAAAATATTAGAAAAAAAAGCCCTTTACTTACTGCTCCTGAATAGAGGTCAAAGGAGTGTCCAAAAAGAGAGGTCAATTTCGGGAGGAGAGGTCATGATAGTGCCTAACATACATACTATTTAGAATATGTTATGACTACTGCAATGGCCTTCAATCCATCTATCTATCTATCAGGTGTGTCTATCTCTACATTTATTTCTATTCGGACCTATCCAACTCTCCATCTATCTATCTATCAGGTTTGTCTTATCTCTACATTTATTTCTATTCAGACTTATCCAACTCTCCATCTGTTTATCTATCAGGTTTGTCTATCTCTACATTTATATCTATTCGGACCTTTCCAACTCTCCATCTGTCTATCTATCAGGTTTGTCTATCTTTACACTTATTTCCATTCAGACCTATCCAACTCTCCATCTATCTGTCTTTATGTGTTATCGTCAAACTTATCCTTCTAACGATTCATTTGTCTGTGTCCTATGTCGTCAAATTTTCTCCTCCAAAGATAACATGGGAAGGTGCTTTGGGCGGGGCGTTACTCTGTTAGGTGTTGTCTCTATCTCGTCTCCTTACGCTGACCATTGCTTTCTTATATTCTCACATGAGAGATGCTTCTTATCTTATCCAACTGTCCATCTATCTGTGTCTGTCTGTGTTTCTTTCCGTGTTCTATCCATTCAAATGTGTTGTGGGAAGGGAAGTGTTAGGTGTTGTCTCTATCTCGTCTCCTTACGCTGACGATTGCTTTCTTATATTCCCACACGAGAGAGGCTTCTTATCTCATCCAACTGTCCATCTATCTGTGTCTGTCTGTGTTTCTTTCCGTGTTCTATCCATTCAAATGTGTTGTGGGAAGGGAAGTGTTAGGTGTTGTCTCTATCTCGTCTCCTTACGCTGACGATTGCTTTCTTATATTCCCACACGAGAGAGGCTTCTTATCTCATCCAACTGTCCATCTATCTGTGTCTGTCTGTGTTTCTTTCCGTGTTCTATCCATTCAAATGTGTTGTGGGAAGGGAAGTGTTAGGTGTTGTCTCTATCTCGTCTCCTTACGCTGACGATTGCTTTCTTATATTCCCACACGAGAGATGCTTCTTATCTCATCCAACTGTCCATCTATCTGTGTCTGTCTGTGTTTCTTTCCGTGTTCTATCCATTCAAATGTGTTGTGGGAAGGTGCTTTGGGCGGGGCGTTACTCTGTTAGGTGTTGTCTCTATCTCGTCTCCTTACGCTGACGATTGCTTTCTTATATTCCCACACGAGAGATGCTTCTTATCTTATCCAACTGTCCATCTATCTGTGTTTTTCTATGTTTCTTTCCGTGTTCTAACCATTCAAATGTGCTGTGGGAATATGGGCGGGGCGGGGTTTTTCGTTCTGAGGTGTCTGCATCTAGTCTCCTTACTGTAATGATTCTTTCTCTTATCTCCCCACACAAGTGATGCTTCTTAGAGGAGATATTCCCCATGAGAGCGCCGATCATTGCCCTCGCTGTGATACGGGGTCGAAACGAGACGAGGAAAAACACACCGAAACCATCATTGGCGCGTGAGTTTGTCGTGATAGGCGCGATAGTGGAGTGATAAGTGAGCTGAGGGTCCTGCCACTTCGATGCGTGAATGAGCAACCGCAGAGGGGAGGTGCAAGTCCCGTTCCCTGATGTGGTTGGTCGGTATTCTGAGACGCCTCCACCCCTTACTTCAGCTATTTCCAAACGCCGTAAAGGAGATTAATCGGGTTTTCATGCGTGTTTTTATACGTTCATGGTACAGAAGAAGGGTCACACTACCACCAGGGTCAGTACGCTACCCCTGTAAATGCCCAAAACGCCTACGAAAGCCTTGTCAGATATGTGTGTGCTTGCGCGCCGAAGTGTTTGAGAGTACGGCCCTCGTGTTGTCTTATCAAAGGACGAAGAGGAGGATGGAAAAGATTGATTGGGTAGGAGGGTAAGAGAGAAAGAAAACGCAGTAAAAGAAGTGCATGGAAGTTCATTTGGGTGTTTGGTTTATAAAGGGAAGAAGGGAAAAATGAAGAAAGTTGATAGAGAGTGAATAAAAACAGTGAAATAAAAAGTAATTGGGAGGCTCTTTTGGGTGTTTGGTTTATAAAGGGAAGAAGAGAAAAAGGAAGAAGGTTAATGTGTTGATAGAGTGTAAAAAAAACAGTGAAATAAAAAGTAATTGGGAGGCTCTTTTGGGTGTTTGTGTTATCAAGGGAAGAAGATAAGGATGGAAAGGATTGATATTGGGGGAAGGTAAGAGAGAGAGAAGGCAGCAAAAGAAGTGCATGGAAGTCCTCTTGGGTGTTTGGTTTATAAAGCGGAAGAAAAGAAGAATGAAGAAGGTTGATTGGGCAAGAAAAAATAATCTGAAAAATGTAAGTGGAAGTCCCGTTGGGTGTTTGGCTTATCACGGGAAGAACAGAAGAATGAAGAGGGTTGACGGGGTATGAAAAATTAAAAAAACTGAAGAAAATGCTTGTGGAATGTTCTTTGGGTGTTTGGCTTATCACGGGAAGAACAGAAGAGTGAAGAGTGCTGACGGGGTATGAAAAATGAAAAAAACTGAAGAAAATGCTTGTGGAATGTTCCTTGTGTGTGTGGCTTATCACGGGAAGAACAGAAGAGTGAAGAGTGTTGACGGGGTATGAAAAATGAAGAGGAGTGATAAGGCACAAGAAAAGTCAGCGAAACATGTCAAGTACAGGTCCCTTGGGTGTTTGTTTGTCTTATCATGAAAAAAAATAGAGGGTTGATAGGACACGAATGAAAAAGTGAGTGGAAGGCTCTTTTTTATCAAGGAAAGAAGAGAAAATTGAAGAGGGTTGATTGTGTGAGAGAAAGAAAAGGCAGCGACAGAAACGAGGTGAAGGCTTATTTGGACTCTGCTCGGTATCATTAGACGCTTTGGCTTCTCACATCAGCTGTTTCTGAAGGTCAAAGAGGGGGTCAATCGGGTTCTAATGAGTGTTTCTTTAGGTTCACGGGACAGAGGAAGGGTCAAACTACCACCAGGGTCATAAAACTACCCCTGGAAATGCCTAAAACTCCTACGAAAGCCTTGTCAAATATGTGTTCTTTATTAATACGGCCCTCTGTTTGATCAAGGAAAGAAGAGAATAATAATGAAGACGGTTTATATGCTAAAAATAACAATAGAAAGAAACTGGAAATCAAAGACGGCTATGTTCCTGGGGGCTTTGTTTTATCAAGGAAAGTAGAGAGTAACGAATACGATTAATGTGCTAGAAAAAGTGACGGAATTTAGGGTTGGGGACATAAACGTACGGGGACATGCTCTATAGCTGAGCGTGGCCACAGTGCTCATTTCCATCGCATTGCCCCTTGAGCTGTGGTGGAAAGAACCCCTTATCCCGGGACACAGGGCCAGCCGTCTCATCTATCTCTAAGGCTGAACTCTTCGCTCAAACTTTCTGTAAGAACTCCACCCTGGACGATTCTGGGCATATTCCTCCTACTCATCCCCCCTCTGACTCCTTTATGCTTATTATTAGGATCCTTCAAAATTATGTTCTCTATGCCCTCTCTGGCCTCAACTCTCAGAAGGCTTATGGACCTGATGGAGTGCTCCTATTGTCCTTAAAAACTGTGCTTCCGTGTTGACACCCTGCCTGGTCAAACTCTTTCGTCTCTGCCTATCAACATCTACCTTTCCTTCCTGCTGGAAGTATGCCTTTGTACAGCCTGTGCCTAAGAAGGGTAACCGCTCCAATCCCTCAAACTACCGCCCTATAGCTTTACTTTCCTGTCTATCTAAAGCTTTTGAATCAAGCCTTAACCGGAAGATTCAAAAGCACCTTTCCACTTCTAACCTTCTATCTGATCGCCAGTATCGGTTCCGCAAGGGGCGTTCTACTGGCGATCTTCTTGTTCTCTTAACTGACTCCTGGTCATCCTCTCTTAGCCGTTTCGGTGAAACTTTTTCTGTTGCGCTAGACATATCGAAAGCCTTCGATAGAGTCTGGCACAAGTCTTTGCTTTCTAAACTGCCCTCTTTCGGATTCTATCCCTCTCTCTGGTCCTTTATCTCCAGTTTCCTTTCCGGTCGTTCTGTCTCTGCGGTGGTAGACGGTCACTGTTCTTCTCCTAAACCTATCAACAGTGGTGTTCCACAGGGCTCTGTTCTATCACCCACTCTCTTCCTGTTATTCATCAATGATTTTCTTTCCATAACAAACTGTCCTGTCCACTCATACGCCGACGACTCCACTCTGCATTATTCAACTTCTTTCAATAGAAGGCCATCCCAACAGGAAGTACACGACTCCAGACTGGAGGCTGCAGAACGCTTAACCTCAGACCTTGCTATAATTTCCGACTGGGGTAAAAGGAACCTTGTGTCCTTCAATGCCTCAAAAACTCAATTTCTCCACCTATCAACTCGACACAATCTTCCAAACACCTATCCCCTATTCTTCGACAACACTCAACTGTCACCTTCTTCAACACTAAATATCCTCGGTCTATCCTTAACTCAAAATCTCAACTGGAAACTTCACATCTCCTCTCTCGCTAAATCAGCTTCCTCGAGGTTGGGCGTTCTGTATCGTCTCCGCCAGTTCTTCTCCCCTGCGCAGTTGCTATCCATATACAGGGGCCTTGTCCGCCCTCGTATGGAGTATGCATCTCACGTGTCAGGGGGCTCCACTCACACAGCTCTTTTGGACAGAGTGGAGGCTAAGGCTCTTCGTTTCATCAGCTCTCCTCCTCATACTGATAGTCTTCTACCTCTTAAATTCCGTCGCAATGTTCCCTTTCTTTCTATCTTCTATCGATATTTTCATGCAGACTGCTCTTCTGAACTTGCTAACTGCATGCCTCCCCCCCTCCCGCGGCCCCGCAGCACACGACTTTCTACTCATGCTCATCCCTATACTGTCCAAACCCCTTATATAAGAGTTAACCAGCATCTTCACTCTTTCATCCCTCACGCTGGTAAACTCTGGAACAATCTTCCTTCATCTGTATATCCTCCTGCCTACGACTTGAACTCTTTCAAGAGGAGGGTATCAGGACACCTCTCCTCCTGAAATTGAACTCTCTTTCGGCCACCTCTTTTGATTCTTTTTTGTAGGAGGAGCGAGTATCGGGCTTTTTTTAATTATTGTTTCCTTTTTTTGTGCCCTTGAGCTGTCTCCTTTGTTGTAAAAAAAAAAAAAAAAAAAAAACATGACAGCCGAGTTACCACGGGAAGAAATTGAGAGAAACCTGGAAGTTAAGTATGGCTAGTAATAACCGTTAATGCCGATACGTACACTGTTTGCGTTAGCCTAGAAAATAAGGTCCTCCCCCTTAACATTACGCGTATATCTGTCCAATTGAATGCTTCGAGAAACAAAACCGTGTATAAATCAGGTCACTTAAAAAAATATGAAGAATTTTCCTAAGGGTATATTTGTTTTTGCTATCACGATGATCTGTATCTTATTGGCCTCCATGATATGCACGGTGATATGAAAATTTTCCACATTTGATTTGCATATTTGTACAATACGTACACGCACACACTCTGTATATATTAATGAATTTAATGTATACGATGACAATGGTAAGAGCAGTTCTACCTGGATGAGGAATGCAGCGGCTCAACCTACCCGAGCTGTCTTTCTTTTTCTCTCCTTGTTCATGGTTCTTTTTTTGGGGTGACTGGGGAATATATCCTTTCAAAGGTCCTGCGTTCCTGCCCTACGGTTAGCAGTCAGACCAGCCCTGACTTGGGTTGGTTCGGGCGAGGGGCTTGCACCCTTTCCTCCACCAGAAAAAAAAAATGTTTGCCAAAACCAAATCAAAGGTAGAGGTCGGGGTCGCGGCCGAGCCTCGAGCCAAATCCGATCATGCGGCGGCCTTCCTCGATGCATCCGTATCGGGCGAGTCTGCCGCCAGTGACGGGTGCAGGGCAGAATGCGGAACAGTCGAAGAAGGAAAGGCCTCCTAGCCCCTCTTTTTATTTTGGGGGTGACCGGGGCGGTGCAGAAGCGACGCCCGCCCGCAGAACCAGGCCCTGGGTTATCCCTCGCAAGGCTCTGCGTGTGAGTTCCTGGAACGTCCGAAGCTTTTCGGAGGATTACCGACTGTCCAGTCTATCAACTGAGCTCAGAAGGCTGAGGGTGGACAAGTACGACTCCGAGACGAGGAGGCCTGGCAGCTGTGAGATCATGTACTGGTCCGGCAGTAAACAATGGTGCCCGTCTTTAGTGGGTAGCTATGGGCATCTCCAGCTAACTGCTGCCATTTGTAGTGAGGTTACTCCGGTTGATCAGTGTATAATGCGAGTGAGGCTGAAGTACACACTGGGATGAATTCATGTCTCTTGTTGCAGTGTGCGCTCCTGCCGAGGTGAGTGAAACTGAAGAGGTGTTCTACGTCAAAATCGACTCCGTATTAGACCAGTGTCCCCCTCGGGACCCACTCATTATTTTTGCCGACTTCTGTGCTACTACTGCCACTTACAGGGTTGGCTACGAGCATTATACTGCTTCCCATGGTTCTTGTACCAAGAACATTAACAGCTCTCTCTTCCTGAATTTTGCAACATCAGGAGGTTGAGAATCGCAGGTTCTCGGTACTAGAGACCAAAGCTCCATTGCTGGACTTGTTATAGCAATGCCGGAGGGGTAGCTAAGGAGATTGACCACATCATTGTGAGTACTGGTTAGAGGATCCTTCAAAACTGCAGGGTTATCCAGACTGCTGAGTTTTTTACAACTGATTGCAGGCTTGTTGTTGCAACACTCAAGCTTCATGTCAAGTCATGATGCAACAATACTGTGTTCCTTCTCGAGAGGCTGATAGACCAGGGATGTGCTCAGGTGTGTGCATTGAGTCTTAAATCGGCTCAGTGTGCTCAACACTCTTGAGGACCCTGTGGAACTGTGGGATACCTTCAAAGGTGAAACACTTCAAGCTGCAAAGGAGTGCTTTGGAGAGCGCCCGAGATCTAGGCTAGGTGGGAATCGGGACCAATATAGGGCACTGTCGCGTAGGACTAGAGCTCTCCTGAAGAGAGACAAGGAGAAATATAGCAGGAGTCTTGCTGAGGAAGTCGACGGCCATCTCAGTGCGATTGACCTCCGACCTGCTTACCGAGCCCTGAAGAAGCTCTGCTCCGAGCTTCCCTCTCAGGTGAGCACTATCCGAACAGCTGATGGCCGCCTCGTGTCGGACATGGATGGGCAGAAGGCTCGTTGAGCAGAGTAATTTGACAAGTTGTTCACTACGGACCCTCCAAGTGGGCAGCTACCTGATGCTGGGCTGCAGGTGGCGGATGCCGATTGACCCATCGACGAAAGCCCACTGTCTCTTGACGAGGTCAGAGAATCGGTGGCAAAGATGAGGGGTGGAAAGGCACCTGATATTTGTAACATCAGTGCGGAGCTGCTCAAAGCTGGAGGTGAGACCATGATCCGCGAGTTGCATGCGGTCTTGATTGCCGTATGGCAGTCTCGTACCATTCCTCCTAACTGGAAGAGGGGTTGGTCGTCCCTATCTAGAAAGGGAAACGGGACCGACAGCCCTGCATCAACTACCGCGTTATTACACTGCTCACTGTGCCAGGACACTTGTATAGACTGGTTACTAGGCAAAGATGTGGACGAGTGTCGTTGTGGAGCATCTGTTTGCAAAACCAGGGTCACTGTCCTTGTTTTTGCCGATGATGTAGCAATCCTTTCGGAATCGCTGGAGGTTCTGGTGATGGCTCTCGAGGCACTGCACGAGGAGCCAAAGCCCCTCGGACTGTAGGCCAAGACCAAGGTAGAAGTATTCGGAGGCTTTCTAGATGAAACAGTACACTACAAGGGAGGCTGTGACTGAGTGGTCAGAGTGCTGGCGCGGCGTTCAAGAAAACACAGGTTCGCGTCCCCCCCGCCGTGGCAAACAAGCTGGCAATTTTTCAGTCATCGCCGAGTGGGCTAAGACTACCCACATGCTGTCGTGAAGACCATCTATCAACCAGGACTCTAGATTCTCTCGAAAAAGAGGATCAGAGATGAGCTCCGGGGATCAACATAAGCCAAGCAAGATGGCGCCACTATAAACACTTTCCTGTGCCACAACGGACTGGTGTCGACCACCAGGCCCTACCAAGAAAGCCTACCGGCGCCATAGGTCAAGACGTAAAAAAAAAAATGCGTGTGGCGAGGACATTGAGATCTTGGAAAGTTTCACATACATTGGTAGTGTAGTTCAGAAGAAAGGCGGGTCTCTCTAGGAAGTCTTACGGCGGATTAGCCTGGCCCACGGTGCAATGGCCTCGCTCAGCACGAGTATATGGCGCTGTCGATACCTGTGTAGAAGGACAAAGATCTGGATCTTCAAGCCTCTTGTTCTCTCTCTCTTACTCTATGGATATAATTATAGTGACTTGGAAAGGAGGATTGGTGAATTGGGTAATAAGTGTCTACACAGAATCACGGGATATCACTTGAATGACTTTTTGTCAAACCGGCGACTACTCCGTGAGACTGATTTGAAATATATTACCCTAATTGTCCGTCAGCGACAACTTGGCTATACGGGCACGTGGCACGCTGTCCAGAAGATGACCCTGCTCATCGGGTTGTTTCTCTGAAAAACAATCGTGATTGCAGGAGGCCATGGAGACGCCCACAGTGTTCGTGGCTTGAGCATGTAGATAAATAATGCCAGGAGATACTTAGGATGGAAAGGAGGCCTGCAAGGATGGGCTAGGCGACGCGCCCCCCGGCGTATGTCCCCATTAATTGATTGATTGATGATAATGTATCTCGTAATCATCAAACAGCTACTCTGACACGCAGATCACATATAACTTGCAGAAATGCATATATCTTTGAATTATATGGTTGAAGATCATTGCTGTCTGCACCTTAGGTTGCTGTAATGGGCTGAAAAATATGGTTGAAGATCATTGCTGTCTGCACCTTAGGTTGCTGTAATGGGCTGAAAAATATGGTTGAAGATCATTGCTGTCTGCACCTTAGGTTGCTGCAATGGGCTGGACACCACGCCTGGAGCCTTGGTGTGTGGAGTCGAAAGAGCGGTGGCCTTTTGTCACGATGTTATCATTGATCCGTATATCTTTTTCGTGCTTCCTGCAGGTAAGGAGGCCATCGACACAGGGGTTGGAATGTGAAATTTCTAGTTAAAAAGTTTTAGGGCAGGCCAGATGGAGAATGGTGAGTTTTAAGAAACAGGATAATAAAAACACGAGCGTTATCAAAGAATACGAGGTTGAAAGATTGAGTTGTATTATTTTTTTGTATGAGGCATTGGAAGCTACAAAGATCCACTCAGATTAGTATTGATATGATTATTATTATTATTATTATTATTATTATTATTATTATTATTATTATTATTATTATTTTTATTGATACTTTTATTATTATTATTATTATTATTATTATTATTAGTAGTAGTAGTAGTAGTAGTAGTAGTAGTAGTAGTAGTAGTTGGAGGAGGAGGAGTTATACGTTGTAGCGGCGGCAGTAACAATAACAACAGCACTCGAACTCCCTCTAGCGGCTGAAGCGACAACCACTGAGTCCAGTACGCCGTGGTATGCAGATCGTAAATAAATCAGGCCCTGTCCTCCTTCCTCAGCATGGGGGATTGGGGGACGGAAGGGGGGGCGTTCCGGGCTGCTGAGTGACATGACGAAGCCGTGCGAGGGACAAAAAAGAGAGAAACTGGTATACATTCCGCTCAAGTACGAACACGTGGACAAGCGGGCCGTTATTGACCCAGTCCGTGGCACCGGTCGGGACTGGAGTGAACAGACTCACGCTGGTTCGATCCCTCGGTCCCTCGCAACCCCGCCCGCCGCTGGAACGCACAAGGACGCCCAGACAAAGAACCTAGCGATGAAGGAAAACAATCCACGACCCAGTTGAGGAAAAGAAAAAAACTCACGAGGCACCGGACGCCCAGACAAAGAACTTAGCGATGAAGGGAATAAATGCACGACCCAGTTGAGGAAAAGAAAAAAAACTCACGAGGCACCGGACGCCCAGACAAAGAACTTAGCGATGAAGGAAAACAATGCACGACCCAGTTGAGGAAAAGAAAAAAACTTCACGAGGCACTGTTGCATATGGTTAAAAGTTCGATTTATAGAAAAAATAAATAAAACGTGGTTAATAAAAATAAATGAGATGGAATCAAATGGCCTAGATACAAAACTGCATTTTTTATTGTTTTTTTAACCGTTTCTGAATAATCTCTCACTTCTTTGGGAGCGGTAGTTTTGCGAGTATTTTCCTTTTTTTTAATGTGTTCCCTTGGTAGTTTTGCGAGTATTTTCCTTTTTTTTAATGTGTTGCCTTGGTAGTTTTGCGAGTATTTTCCTTTTTTTAATGTGTTGCCTTGGTAGTTTTGCGAGTATTTTCCTTCTTTTTAATGTGTTGCCTTGGTAGTTTTGCGAGTATTTTCCTTTTTTTTAATGTGTTGCCTTGGTAGTTTTGCGAGTATTTTCCTTTTTTTTAATGTGTTGCCTTGGTAGTTTTGCGAGTATTTTCCTTTTTTTTAATGTGTTGCCTAGGTAGTTTTGCGAGTATTTTCCTTTTTTTTAATGTGTTGCCTTGGTAGTTTTGCGAGTATTTTCCTTTTTTTTAATGTGTTGCCTTGGTAGTTTTGCGAGTATTTTCCTTTTTTTTAATGTGTTGCTTAGGTAGTTTTGCGAGTATTTTCCTTTTTTTTTAATGTGTTGCTTAGGTAGTTTTGCGAGTATTTTCCTTTTTTTTAATGTGTTGCTTAGGTAGTTTTGCGAGTATTTTCCTTTTTTTTAATGTGTTGCCTTGGTAGTTTTGCGAGTATTTTCCTTTTTTTTAATGTGTTGCCTTGGTAGTTTTGCGAGTATTTTCCTTCTTTTTAATGTGTTGCCTTGGTAGTTTGCAGTATTTTCCTTTTTTTAATGTGTTGCCTAGGTAGTTTTGAGTATTTTCCTTTTTTTAATGTGTTGCCTAGGTAGTTTTATGAGTATTTTCCTTTTTTAATGTGTTGCCTAGTAGTTTTGCGAGTATTTTCCTTTTTTAATGTGTTGCCTTGGTAGTTTTGAGTATTTTCCTTTTTTAATGTGTTGCCTTGGTAGTTTTATGAGTATTTTCCTTTTTTTAATGTGTTGCCTTGGTAGTTTTGCGAGTATTTTCCTTTTTTTTAATGTGTTCCCTTGGTAGTTTTGCGAGTATTTTCCTTTTTTTAATGTGTTGCCTTGGTAGTTTTGAGTATTTTCCTTTTTTTAATGTGTTGCCTTGGTAGTTTTGAGTATTTTCCTTTTTTTAATGTGTTGCCTTGGTAGTTTTGAGTATTTTCCTTTTTTTAATGTGTTGCCTTGGTAGTTTTATGAGTATTTTCCTTTTTTTAATGTGTTGCCTTGGTAGTTTTGAGTATTTTCCTTTTTTACTGTGTTCCCTTGGTAGTTTTGCGAGTATTTTCCTTTTTTTAATGTGTTGCCTTGGTAGTTTTGCGAGTATTTTCCTTTTTTTTAATGTGTTGCCTTGGTAGTTTTGAGCATTTTCCTTCTTTTTAATGTGTTGCCTTGGTAGTTTTGCGAGTATTTTCCTTTTTTTTAATGTGTTGCCTTGGTAGTTTTGCGAGTATTTTCCTTTTTTTTAATGTGTTGCCTTGGTAGTTTTGCGAGTATTTTCCTTTTTTTTAATGTGTTGCCTTGGTAGTTTTGCGAGTATTTTCCTTTTTTTTTAATGTGTTGCCTTGGTAGTTTTGCGAGTATTTTCCTTTTTTTTAATGTGTTCCCTTGGTAGTTTTGCGAGTATTTTCCTTTTTTTTTAATGTGTTCCCTAGGTAGTTTTGCGAGTATTTTCCTTTTTTTATTAATGTGTTGCCTATAGCGCCGGTGAGCTGTCTAGAGGGGCCTCTTGGGCGACCCCAGCCCGTTAGTGGCGCAGGCGAATTTTATTTATAGTGGCAGCCGTGGTGTATTGTTCTCTTGTCTTTGTCCTTTACTTCTTCCTCTAGTCTAAAAAAAAAATTATAAGTGGCGTAGGTACGTGTCTGCATTAGGGAAAAATGAGAGGCCTAGTCGTCCTTAAGGGGTCTACTTTAATTATTTTTACAAGAACAGAAGGACGCAGCTCAAAGGACAATAAAATGAGGGGCCTAGTCGTCTGTAAGTGAGGTCTACTTTAATTATTTTTACAAGAACAGAAGGACGCAGCTCAAAGGACAACAAAATGAGGGGCCTAGTCGTCCTTAAGGGAGGTCTACTTTAAATATTTTCACAGCAACAGAAGGAAGCAGCTCAAGGGTGATAAAACCGGAAACAAAAACAAAGCTCTAAACACATAGGGTCGTATTACTAGACATTTCTCCGCCCAAGAACATATATTTGACAAGGCTTTCGTAGGAGTTGTAGGCATTTCCGGGAGTAGTTTTATGACCCTGGTGGTAGTTTGCCCCTTCCTCTGTACCGTGAATTTGAAGAAACACTTATTAGAACCCAACTGACCACCTCTTTGACCTTTAGAAACAGCTGATGTGTGAATCGAAAGTGTCTTGAAATACCGCTCACTCACACACGCACTAATTTTCAACTCGGTGTATTTTCATCTAATACTACTGAGCATTTGCATTCATTATCAGCCTTTCCTACGGGAGGCCCAAGGGAAGGCAAGCATTTATCTACGAGGGGAGGGGAGGGGGGGGCATGATTGCAGGACCATTCCAGGCCCTTAAGTAATTACCCTCAAGTGTAATAAGTAACTGACACGCTTGTAATAGGTTTAATAAGTAGCCATTCTGTTTTCATCAGGTGATCAATCATTCTTTTTGCTTGGACGAAAACTTCTCGGATATTTTAGTTAATTTTATAGCGTATAATTACATAGCAGTTGTAGTAGTAGTAGTAGTAGTAGTAGTAGTAGTAGTAGGAGGAGGAGGAGGAGGAGGAGGAGGAGGAGGAGAAGTAGCAATGATCGTAGTGGTACAAGGAGAGGGAGGAGAAGGAATAAATATTGGAGTAATAGTAGTAGTAATAGCTGTAATTGTAGTAGTAGCAGTAGTAATAGTAGTAGTAGTAGTAGTAGTAGTAGTAGCAGTAGCAGTAGTAGTAGTATTTGAAATTCCTTTCGGCCACCTCTTTTTTTTTTTTTTTTAGGAGCAGCGAGTAGCGGGCTTTTTTTTATTATTGTTTTCTTTTTTTGTGTGCCCTTGAGCTGCCTCCTTTGTTGTAAAAAAAAAAAAAAACAGCAGTAGTAACTAGGGAACTAAGCGCCACAAA